>NC_050451.1:27911420-27965922 GCF_903995425.1 Onychomys torridus
AGTATGAGCAGACATCGAGGCAGAAGAACATACAACAAAATAAAGAGCAATACAGCATCACCAGAACCTAGCCCTTCTCCAACAGCTAGACCTGAACATCACGGAATGCAAGAAGAAGAAGAAAACAACCTTATAGAGTAACATCATGAAGAGGCTAGAGCCTTATATAGAAGAAATCAAAAATAAAGTAGAGGTACAGACAAACAAAAAATGGGAAGAATGCTATAAAAAACTAGAGGAAAGGACAATTAAAACAGAAGAAAACAATAAATCCTTGAATGAAAATCATGAAAAAGCAAGGGAGACAATCCAAGACCTGAAGAGGGAAATAGAAAAATGAAGAAGACACTAGCAGAAGGAATGTTGGAAATAGAAAATCTGAGTAAACAAACAGGAACTTCAGAGGCAAGTATAACCAACAGAATGCAAGAGATGGAAGAGAGTATCTCTGGTGTTGAAGATACGTTAGAAGAAATAGATTCATCAAAGAAAACACTAAAACCAACAAAGTCATGACCCAAAATGTCCAAGAAATTTGGGACACCATGAAAAGGCCAAACCTACAAATAATAGGGATAGAGGAAGGAGAAGAATACTAACTCAAAGGCACAGAAAATATATTTAACGAGAGAAAGTTAAAGGCTTCAGTTTTTAAGTTTTTTAAAAGAGAAAGATTAAGGCTTGTTTGTTTGTTTGTTTGTTTTTCAGGACAGGGTTTCTCTGTGTTGCTTTGTGCCTTTCCTGGATCTCGCTCAGGCTGGCCTTGAACTCACAAAGATCCGCCTGCCTCTGCCTCCCAAGTGCTGGGATTAAAGGCATGCACCACCACCACCAGGCTATATTAAGGCTTTTAAAGAGATTTTCCCCCAAAATTTTCAAAGAAAACCTTTATAGTTTAAGAGAAAGATCCCCCCCCACCCCGGAGAGAAAGACCAACTTTTCCCAAAACTTCCCAGCTTTAAATTTTGGCTCTTTACACCCACATTTTTTTTTTTTTGCCTCAGGGAGAAATCACTTTCTCCTGCCACTTGGACTTAGCCTTTCAGCTGTCCCCAGGTCAAAAGTTTCCATAGGAAACTTTTTCTTCCCCATAAGCTCAAGGAAGAGCTTTTTTTTACTACCTGTAAAGCTCAAAGAAAGATTTTTCCCCAATTTTCATTCATAGCCCCCAAAGTTAGAAAGTTGAAGAGTTTTTCTGTCTACTTGCTTTTAGTTATCTTAAATTTTTCTGCACGATCTTACATTTCTAAGTTTTTCCTAGACTATATTACTACACTACGCCTTATATTTTTCACAGAAATTGAGAAAGGGATAGAAGATAGAAAATTTTGACAGAAGAGAATTTTGAGCTGCAGCATCAGACATCCTTCCAGTTCATTTTCCTTTTCTCTCAAGGATAAAACACACTACAATACTATATACTATCACTGTAGGGGTAGCCATCCCACCATTGGCCTGGAAGTTCCCACACCCCCATTGAGGCTTCAGTAATGCGTTCACCGCCCACAGGGGGGCTGCAGGGAGGAAGGCCGGAAGACCCAGGCATCAAGGGAGGAGGTCTCTCCTGGGTCTGGGACCCTGGATGCTGGACGGTAGGACTGAGGCACGAGTTATCCAGCAGAACACCGCCCAGGGACCCTGCACCATGACCTTTGCCAGACCCTACAACCTATCCCTTCATTTGTAAGTTACCCCACAAAATAAACCTCCCTTTTAACTACATGGAGTGGCCTTAATAATTTCACCAATAGGGTGGAGCAAAAGACCTCCTCCCCCAACACAGTCAAGTGCAGACCATTTCAGACACCTGCATTCAGGCCCGTAGCCCTAATCATCCTCTATGTGGACCTGCTGGATAAAGCCACAAGGAACCCGAAAATGGGCTCCAACAGGAGAGCTGCTGATATTTTGAGGCCCAGCTGGGTGGTCCTAGCCAATGAAAGACTCATGGGGTACTTTTCAATGAGTAATAAGAGTGCAGGTAGCTTGCAGATTCATTTCAGGATTATGTTCTGCTTCTGCTGTAAATAGTTGCAGGGAAGACCACCAGCTATGCCATGGTGAGGATAGGATATTCAGAGCAGGTCTGATGAGCTGTTATGTCTGTTGGTATGTGGATGGATGATGAGCCAGACTGTGGTTCTGTTGGTCTATGTGGTGACCTGGACAGTGGTCTTTGTACTTGGAGCGTCACTGTGAATGGATTTCTTGGGTAGGGAGTGACTATAGTCCTTGCATGGGAGGATATGATTCTTATAATATCACTGTCCATTGTGTACCCACAGGCAAGATTTTGGTGTGCACTTGGAAGACACATTAAAACATTAAATGTCTGGTTTCTCAACTAAGTTGCTGAATATTTACATTCCACTTTCATGTTTCTCCTTATAAATGCTTTTTCCAGTATTTTAGGAAACTGGGTAGAAAATGGTGATGTGGATTGTGTTTTCAGCCAGTACGATGATCTAGAATGCTTCTCACTTTCTGCTCACCACCCAGCTGCAATGGTGTGTGATTCAGCAAAGTTTAGTTCTAGGGTACAGAGGAGTTTATGAACTACAGAGGTTTTTAGGTGTGCATGGTGTTGGGTAGATAGATAGGGTAGAATTCACATTTAGAGCAATATCCATGTACATAAAACCAGTATTATGAAATTATTCTTCTATGTTGCCTTTGGGATTAGGACATCAGTGGGGCTGGTCTTACCTTAAACCACAAGGAGTGCATAAGGAGCTACAGAGCCATAGCAAGAGATCACCTCCTTTTGCAAAGAGAGGTCTAGAGCATGGGGCTTCTGCCTTTGTAAGAAATATCAGTAGCTTGAGGGTTAAAATCAATTACTCAAAGTTCACTTTGAGTAAATTTTGTGGTAGTTGTGAAGTCTGTGCTTATTTATTTTCTGTGCACATAGAATCATAACTAGCTGGGTAACATTTTTCAAGATCACGCTTTTCCTTGTTAAGTTACCTTTGGCCTCTGATTTATTGTTGACTACATTTTTCTCCTTTTGTTATTAGTTTTTCTCTCTATCCCCTTCAGTTTTTCAAAATATTACACTTAGTCCTACAATTGTTAGTTAGTCCATGAATTTTCCTCTTTCATCTCCTCTTGGGTTCGTTCTTGGTCTTATCAGTGTACTTGGTCCAGGGAAAGTTGACAGATTTAGGGAGGCTCTCTCTGGTCCAGATGGAAGTTCTGGTCCAGATGGGAGTGCTGGTCCAGATGAGAGTGCTGGCCAGATAGGAGCTGGGGGGCTGGACTCTGAGTCTTGGGAAGTCCCTGGGGTCTCCTTATTTTGTCCAGATGGGAGTTCCTCTTGTCCAGATGGTAGTTTCTCTGGTCTCTGGTCCAGATGGGAGTTCCAGGGCAGAATGGAAGCTTGGGGCTGGTCTCTGATTCTCAGGAAGTGGCTGGGGTCTCTAGCAGATGGGTGTGGGGGCAGGGTATGGAGACTGTAGTGTCTGCCTGGAGTCTTGGAAAAGGGGAGCCTTCCCCCAGGTCCCGCCAATTGGCAGGAAACTGGGGCCAAATTGGTCTGGTCCTCCCGGGGTGGCCTGTGTCCAGTGGTGGGACCCAGGTGCAGTTACCTTTCTGACTATAACCCAGGCACTCACCTCTGGTCCAGCTTTAACTTTCTCTCTTAGAAGGACAAAAATTAGAATCACCTGGAGATATTAGTATGGGGACCACCTGTGATTAGCTCTAAGGGAAAACAACAAACTTCTTAAGACAGCAAAGACTCTCTAAGGTCTCTTTCAAGCTTTAAAAATCCTCCTTGCAATGCAGGAGGCAGAGAGAAAACCCTAAAAACCTCTTCTAAGTTCTGTCTCTTCAAGCTAGTAATGGACAGTGGGTCAAAGTCCCCTGAGGGAAATACTTGGGAGAGTAAGAATGAAGAGCAACAAAGAGCCCAAAAAGGCAGGAAATTTTATCTGGGAAAAGCAAAAAAGCCAAGCTTTTCAGTTAGAGCTGAGCGGAGGCATCAAGGGTTTTGTTTCTGAGTGAGCTATGAGAGGGTGCTCCTAATCTTCCTAATGTAAAGATCCCCTGAAGTGATACAAACTCTGTTAGCACTGTATCCTTGCTTCTGACCAAAAAGTCAGAGGTGACTGGCCAGCGTCTCTGAGTTGGAGTGCATGTTGGGGATACTAGTGTTCCTGGAGCACAGAGCTGAGGCAGGAAGGTGCAGGACCCAGGGGAAGATTGCTAATGAACAAACAAAGCTAAAGCCAAGTTGGAATGGCAGAGTTGTCCGCTTTCCTACAAGTCCCAGGTTGGTAGGTCCACATCTGCAAAAAAATCTGAGGAAAACTTTCCTATCAAAGAAAAGACCTTTCTGGGAAAGCAGTAAAGCTGAACTGTGTCTGAAGCAGTTGTGCTGATTCAGAAGCTGTCTGGTGAAAGAGCCCAGCCAGGGCAGAACAGAACTATCCAGGAGTAAAGCTTTCTTTTCTGTTAGAGAAAGCATCTCTTTGAGAAAAGCTTTATTTCAACTGACTCCCAGTGAGATGGAGTGTTGACTCCCAGACCCAAAAGAGACCTGGAGGTTGACTCCCAGACCCAAAAAGAATTATGGGAAATGAAGTCCATAAGCTAGCTCTTAACAGTGAGCTGATGAAGAGAAATGCATTCTGGGAAATGTAGTTTTTCAGCTAAAGTTGACGATACTGTCCAAAAACTTTCCAGCTCAGAATGAAGTTTCTTCTCAAAGCAATACTAGAAAGCTTAATCTTACTGCTTGAGAACTCAGATCAGACCAAAAGCTACCTATAAGAGCAAACAAGCCACTTTAAAATTCTTAAAACGCCGGGCGGTGGTGGTGCACACCAGTAATCCCAACACTCGGGAGGCAGAGGCAGGTGGATCTCGGTGAGTTTGAGACCAGCCTGGTCTATAGAGCTAGGCCAGGACAGGCTCTAAAGCTACAGAGAAAACCTGTCTCAAAAAACAAAAAAACAAAAAAACAAAACAAAACAATCCTTAAAATAAGGGAAAGCAGTTAATACACTGAATGTTGTCTTAGATATGAAGAAACTTACGTTGAAATTAAAAAAGTTCTTTGCCTTTTGAACAAACTGCCTGCAATGAGTAATTACTTTGCAAATCTAATAAGGAGACAAGGAAACAGGCATTCAAAAAGAAATGACTGCTTTATAGATGGGAAACAAACTTCAGAAAATCTGTCTTACAAAAGAATTGCTTCACCTGAAAGTTCCTTATAAGAAATCAATGCTAAATATCACAGCTGCTAATAATATCAGGAGTTAAAGCTAATGAAGTTAAAATACCAAATCAAAGTAAGCTAATGAAGGATATGTTTCATGAAAGAACATCTATGTTCTTGACTCCTTTGAATAGTAACAGTTTTGGTAAAAATACTGGAACTAACAACAATCAAGTCAAAATATTTCAACAAATTCAAGACACTATTCCACAAAAGCAATCTGCCATGCTTTGTAGGCCATATTAGAGCTTACTCCAATCTTCCTGGTCCTTTAGCTGAGGGTAATGCAATGGCTGGTAAGTTAAAGATAGTAGCATTATCCCAAGTGGAAATGGCTCAACAATCACATGCTCTACATCAAAATATCAAAAGCTTAAAGCAATTCAGTCTTACCAAAGAAGCAGCTTGTCAAATAGTTAAATGATGTGGGATATGTCCAAAATATTTTCCTTTCTCTCACTTAGGGTTCAACCCTCGAGGTCTTCTTTCTAACCATCTATGGCAAATGGATGTTACTCGTAGTGCAGAATTTGGTAAATTAAAATATGTACATGTGAACATTGACATTTATTCAGGATTTTTAATGGCTAATGTACAACCTGGGGAAGCTACAAAACATGTAATTATGCACTGCTTGAAGTGCTTTTCATATATGGGTATATCAAAATTTATTAAAACTGATAATGGTTCTAGATATAGTAGTAAGGCATTTCAACAATTTTGTACCCAATGGGAAATCATACATAAAACAGGTATTCCTTATAATCCTCAGGGACAAGTTACGGTGGAAAGGGGTCATAGAAATCTTAAAATACACCTTCAAAAAAATAAAAATAGAAAAGGAAGAAATTCACCCTCAATCACCACATAATGCATTAAACCGTGCTCTTTTTGTTCTGAACTTTTTGAGTATGGATGTCCGTGAGCAGTCTGCCACAGATAGATTTTGGCACAGTGTCATCCAAGCGACTTTTGCTCAAGTGAAATGGAAAGATCTCTGCTCGGGATTATGGAACGGTCCCGATCCTGTGTTAATATGGGGTTTAGGACATGCTTGCATTTTTTTCACAAGAGGAGAATGAAGCTCAGTGGTTACCGGAGTGTCTGGTAAGGAGCGTGGAGCTAAGGAGGGTCAGCTCCAATGACGTTCCTACAAAGGAACCAGAATGAAAGTGGCTCCATTAGTGTTTCTGAGGTTTTGTCACTAGAAATAGAGTTCGGAGCTGTGCCATTTTTGACTTTACTAGCTCCTTTAGAAAAATACTTTACGACAGCCTACAGAATGGGAAAAGGTCTTCACCAACCCCACATCTGACAGAGGCCTGATATCCAGAAAAGAACTCAAGAAATTAGACATCAAAATGCCCAACAGTCCAATTAAGAAATGGGCTATAGAACTAAACAGAGAATTCTCAACAGAGGAAGTTCAAATGGCTGAAAGACATTTAAGGAATTGCACAACATCCCTAATTATGTGGGAAATACAAATCAAAATGACTCTGAGATACCACCTTACACCTCTCAGAGTGGCTAAGATCAAAAACACAGAAGACAGCTTATGCTGGAGAGGATGTGGAGCAAAGGGAACTCTCTTCCACTGCTGGTGGGGATGCAAGCTTGTACAGCCACTTTGGAAATCAATATGGCGCTTCCTTAGAAAATTGGGAATCCATCTCCCCCAAGACCCAGCTGTAGCACTCTTGGGCGTATACTCAAGGAATGCTCAATCATACTACAAGAGCATTTGCTCAGCTTTGTTCATATCAGCATTGTTTGTAATAGCCAGAACCTGGAAACAACCTAGATGCCCTTCAACTGAAAAATGGATAAAGAAAATATGGTACATATACACAATGGAGTACTACTCAGCAGAGTAAAACAATGACATCATGAGGTTTGCAGGCAAATGAATGGATCTATAAAAATCATCCTGAGTGAGGTAACCCAGACTCAGAAAGACAAACATGGTATGTACTCACTCATAGTAGGATACTAGATGTAAAACAAAGATGACTAGACTGCTACACAACTCCAGGGAGGCTACCTAGAAAACGGGACCCTAGGAAAGACCCAGGGATCGCCTAATGACAGAGAAATGGATGAGATCTACATGAACAACCTGGACGACAGTGGGAGTAATGAAGGGCAAGGTTTGAGGGAAAGAGAGCTTAGGGGAGCAGGAGATCCCAGCTGGATCAAGATCAGAAAGGGAGAACAAGGAATAACAGACCATGATAAATGATGACCACATGAGAACAGGAATAGGCAGAGTGCTCGAGAGGTCCCCAGAAATCCACAATGATACATCCTCTGTAGACTGCAGGCAATGGTCAAGAGAAAGCCTGATCTGACCTAGTCTGGTGATCAGATGGCCAAACACCCTAAGAGTCGAGCTGGAACTCTCATCCAATAACTGATGGAAGTGGATGCAGAGATCCTCAGCCAGGCCCCAGGTGGAGCTCCAGGTGTCCAATAGTTGAGAAAGAGGAGGGACTGTAAGAGTGTGAATTGTTGAGACCAAGATTGGAAAAAGCACAGGGACAAATATCCAAACTAATGGAAGCACATGAATTGTGAACCAAAGGCTGTGGAGCCCCCAGCTGGATCAGGCCCTCTGGATAAGTGCAACAATTGAATAGTTTGAACTGTTTGGGAGGCATCCAGGCTGTGGGACCAGGACTTGTCCTTAGTGTATGAGCTGGCTGTTTGGAACCTTGGGTTTACACAGGGACACTTTGCTCAGCCTGGAAGGAGGGGACTGGGCCTGCCTGTACTGAATCCACCAGGTTTAAATGAATCCCCAGGGGAGTCTTGGCCCTGGAGGAGATGGGAATGGAGGGAAGGGGATGGGGGGAAGGTGGGGGTGGGGGCAGGAGGGGGGAGGACAGGGGAACCCATGACTGATGTGTAAAAAATAAATAAAAAATAAAAAAATAAAAATACTTTATATCACCTAATAGCTGTGCAGTAATTTACTAAGAGCTTTACAGCAGCTAAATATGGAAATTTCATCCTCAGGGTGAAGTGAAGTTTTTTGGTAAAACAATCCAAAAGTACTGCTGTAATAGAAACATTTGTCTGAATTGAAGCACTTAGGGGTGCTATTATGAATTTGAGTGAAGGGACAGCCTCTAGTTAAAAGCCGTTTACCACTGACAGTGCATCTCTGCCAGTTCCAGAATGGCTGAGAGAACTGGCAACTTTGGGGTGTGGCTTAGTCCTGAGAATGTTACAGTTCCCTAGAAACTAGTATCACAATTCTATAATGACAACACTCACTAAATCCCAGTGTTGTATAGCAAAGCTGACTATAAACTCTAAACTTTAGAAATGATGTATGTACTTCCTGTCTAGTTAAATAGAGATTGTGATAATTAAGAGTAAGTAGGAAAAGATAAACAAGATATGTGAGTTTGTAAAAATTATTCTGTCTTAGATCTGTGTTAAGAAATCTTTAGGTGTTTGCTAAGTTAAATATATGCTAAGGGTAGCCCATTATAAGTTTGTAAAATAGATCTATAGAGTTCCTCTAAGAATATAAGCTTACAAGAAGTATCTAAGGTAGTCTTAAAACATGTAGTAATAAGCTTGTAAGTAGTAAAGATGCTAGTTGTAAATGTAAGTTTAAATAAGAAATAAGATGGAATGAATATAAGAAGTATATAAGAAGTAATAAGAAATATATTTGCTAAAGTAGTTCTATAGTTTCATTAAGGAGTATAAATAAGTAGATGTTAATATGTTATATGTGAGTTTGTAAAGTGTAAATGTTGAATGTGAGTCTAAATGCTTTGCAAGGTAAAATGTTATATGTGAGTTTGTAAAAAAGTGTAAATATTAAGTGTAAATCTATGCTTAATGTATATGGTGAAAGAACCTGAGACACAGAAGGTAATGTCCTAGTAGACGTCAAAGCAGGTGGTCTGAATGGTTTCAAAAGCTCCAGAAGCAGCTAAGAAGCTAAGAATGGCAGACGCCAGAACCAGCACAACAAGGCATCGGCAGCTGAGATCCGTGGAAAATCAATGTAACACAGAAAAACCTGAGCTAACATCAAAAAATGGTGTGGTTCAGAATACTATAACTAAAAAGATCTCTGTGAGATCACAAGTTGCAGAGATGCTTGTTTGAACTAAAATTATTAACTGCAAAGTTTTGGTTGTAAAATGTCTCTTCATATTTGGAGCCTGGAGGGCAGAGGAATGAGAGCATGCTGGGCCTCTCCGCGGCTCCTTCACCTGGGTGGAAACAGCCTAGCCAGCCTGAGTGCTCCATTAAAACGGTGGTGGCCTGCAGTGTCTGGTTGGTGTGCTGCTTCTCTCCCCACCCACCCCAGCCTGGGAGGCTAGCCTCATTTGGGGCCTTTGCCTATATCAGTAAGGAAGAGATACAGGCCTCACCTTTCATCAAACTTTTAAAACAGCCTGTTAATTCCCCTAACCCTATTGCCATTGGTCCCAACTCTCTTCTCGGCAACAATGATTTTCTTACAACCAATATATCTCAGACATTCACAGGTTTTTCTCCCATGTTCCCACCCTCCCCACTAACTACCAAAGATATGATTACCATACCTTATCGCAAAAACCTACCAGGTACTTAATACCTCCAAGCCTGATTTGGTTGACTCCTGCTGGCTTTGCTATCATTCTGCCCCACCATTTTATGAGTGGCTGTTAATTTAGATTTCTCCCTAACCACTGACCCACATGATTGTCACTGGCAACCCACATCTCACCTTACACTCTCCCAAGTTATGGGCTCAGGCTGCTGCCTTGTCACCCGAGGCACTATCATTCCCCCTGTTTATCAACCACTTTGCGATGTCACAGACAACATAAGTACCTCCCTTAAGTCTGGATATCTTCTCCCTGCCAAAGATACTTGGTGAGCCTGTACTGATGGTCTAACACCATGCATTTCTCTTCATTTAAATAATCCCTCTGCCCCCTTATTTTGCATATTGGTTCAGCTTATCCCTAGGCTAACCTATTATTCTCCAGAGCAATTCTCTGGAAGATGGGAAGAGAAGACTCTGACAGAGATGGCTGCCCTCGAGCTCCCTCATCACTCGAGAAGGGAGCCTGTGACTGCGGTCACTTTAGCCGTCCTCCTGGGGGTGGGGGCTGCAGGGGCCGGTACCGGCATAGCCTCCCTGGTCTTATCTAATCAACATTATTCAGAGCTTAGAATTTTCATAGATGAAGATATAGCGCAGCTTGAGAGAGGCATTTCTGCCCTTGAATCCTCCCTCACCTTCCTTTCAGAGGTGTTCCTCCAAAACCGCCGAGGGCTAGACCTCCTCTTTTTACAGCAAGGAGGCCTCTGTGCTGCTCTTAAGGAAGAGTGTTGCTTCTATACTGATCACACAGGAGTAGCAAGAGATAGCATGGCTAAGGTCTGTGAAGGCTTAGAGAAGTGCAAAAATGAAAGGGATCAAGAGCTAGGCTGGTTCCAAAATTGGTTCTCTGCATCTCCCTGGCTAACCACCCTCCTGCCGTCCCTCCTGGGACCCTTGTTTGGCCTCATTCTTGTCTTGACATTCGGCCCTTGGGCTTTGTCTTGACTAACTCAATTTGTGAGCGGTCAGCTGGCTGAACTTCAGGCAAAACAAATTCAGGTTCATTACCATCACCTAGACCTCTGTGAACGTGGTCTCAATGAACCAGATACAGACTCCATATCAGCACAGACCCCTCTGCCCTGGGGAGGATGCACCTGTGCCTGGGAGCTGGAGCCCACTGCTTAGGGGATTGAGGGTGCAGCTAGGACTGCAGAAGGCAGGGAGACTAAAGTGCTCCACCATCCTGGGTGCCTTGGATGACATGCTCTATTTCACAGCGGTTATGCAGACCCTATACTCTTCCCTCCTGGATTAAAACATGCCACATGTAAAAAACTGCATCATTCCAGCTTCCTTTGGGACATGTGGGGACACCTACATGAACCGACCGATTAACAATGGAACTGAACTTATCAGGAATGGAGCCTCTGTCACCCCTCCCCCATCACGGCGAAACATTTGGGCCTCCTTTCTTTGTTTTGCTATATGTATAGAAGGGGGAGATGTCAAGGACCAAGATGTCAGGAACCAAACATGAACCATAGAAAAGTACTAGCTAGGCCAGGGAACAAGTCATAAGACCACTGCCCTTCTCCAGAGCAGTAACACCTGTTTACTAACCATAGGCTCCCAAAGATAAGATATTCCACAGTCAGGTGCCATGACAACCGAATGTAAAGAGCATTCCATGGTCAGGTAGCCTAGCAACAAAACAAATGGCCCCTGACCAGTGACCTTAGCTGACATCTTGCTGTTGTACAACCTGCACGTCTTCCACGTCTTGCACCCCTTCCACATCTCTTCCCCTTCCCTCCTTCCTGCTCCCTCCCCTCCTGTGCTATATCAGCCTTATGGAGAAAAATAAAATCTGCAGCTTGATCAGAATTTTGTCTTGCTGTCATCCCTCTGTGTCCCCTGTCTCTTTCATTCGCTCCCACAAGTGGGTCGCCCCTGTTGAAACCCCGCTGGCTGGGGCATTTCTGTGTGGTCCTGGGTTGTGTTTGAAATTCCTGGGCTGGCTGGCAGCCTCTGTGTAACTTTGCTCTGCTGGCTGCATCTGTGCAGAGCATTGAGAGTGGGACTGTGATTTGAAATAACCTTGTTGTTGACATCACTGTGAAATTCTGGTGCCCTTAGAGATTACGTTATCCCCATGGAACCCAAGTTTTCCAAACTCAGAGAACTATGGTCTTGTATATTCCAGAAGTACTGTACTTTGAACTTTTCACATTGAGGTTTAAGATCCATCTGGAGTTAATTCTGTGGAGCTCGTAAACAGTATGTCCAATGTAAAGTAGCATTCCACCGCTAAACTGTGATGTTAAAGAGTAGAATTGACAGTAAAAGGTCTTACCAGTTCTTAGGAAACATTAATTCACAAAGTAGAATTTAGGTAACGTGGGGCTGTATCTCAAATACCCCAAAGATAAGTAGTATGATTGACATGCCTGTTAGAGATTAGTATGATGAGATCTAAATATTTGTTCCCCAAGATTAACCAGCTACATTCCCATAACAAAGGAGACAACCCTGATTTATAACCAGCAAAAAGATCCATATCTCCATTAAAAAACTGGCTTCCAAATGCTGTTAAAATGACCATTATAAGGTCAAAGCCAACTTTAATTCCTGGTATGCCATAGAGATATATTAATTTTAGAAAAGGAGTGTCTCTAGTCTTTTTGAAAAGCAGTTTGGAGTCAAGGTTTCTTACGTTGGCTGAGGTGGACATGAATCTTCTCTGTAGCGTGAGAAAACATTTCCAATCATCTTAGGCCAGTCCTGTGATACAGTAATTTATCTGCCAATGGAGCCATGACTATCTCTCCTGCCTCTAAGCTCTCCCAAACACACTTCATGGTGTTCTAATCCGTGACCTCTTTTTGCTTAATAACAGTTACCATTTGTATGTGACTTGCCTTTGATTGCAGGACTTCCCAACTACAAAGTAAAGTAAAATGTTGGCTGTACTAGACATTGTGTATGTTATTTTCAAAATGTATTGAAAGACCCCCTACAATAGCTTTAGCTTGACTGCTGTAACGCCATTTTGCAAGGCTTAAACATAAAGAACAGGATATCTGCGGTTCAGGGGAAGAAGGCCAAACAGGAGTTCATAACTGTGGTCGGCTGCCCGGCCTTGGGAGAGAAACCGTTGAGTCAAAACAGGATATCTATGGTGGGCCACCTGGCCTTGGGGAATAGACAGTTGGGCTAGGAAAACACCCACTGTGCCCTAGACAAGGCCAGGTCAGCCACACACATCCAAATTCCGCGATGTCCCCAAGTTCACCCTGGCCTTATTTGAATCAACCAATGGGAACCCTGTAACTATGCTTCTCGCTTCTGTAACCGCGCTTCTGCCCCTGGGATCCTATAAAAAGTCCCCCTTCCCCTAGGAAGGTGCACAAGTCCTCTGAGAGACTTTGTCGCCCCAGGTACCTGTGCATTTAAATAAACCCTCTTGCTGTTTGCATCTGATCCGTGGTTTCAGCGTGTTCCTTGGGTTCGGGGTCTCTCCTGAGGGAAGATCTCCACTGGGGGTCTTTCAGTATGAGATTTAATTTAGGTGTATGAGTTTTGCCTGTGTGTATATCAAGTTAATGCCAGGTACCACTGAATATCGAAAGGGAGTGTCTGATCCCAAGTGCCTATAGTTACAGATAGTTGTGAGCTCTCTCTTGGGTGCTGAGAAACCAATTCAGAACCTGTGAATGAGTAGACAGTGCTCTTGGGTGTTGAACCATCTATTCAGCCCCATGAACATGTCATTATAGCAGTAAGGTGTGAATGGATGATCTTGATTTCATCTTTACCTCAGCTCTGATTACCCAAAAGAAATACACAGTTGACAGCATCCAAACCTAACATAAACATGGTTCTTAAAGAATTTTCCAAGCCCAAATCTCCAGAAAATGAGGGAAGAGTATAAAAAATGATCATGAGAGAAACTTACAAGCCTTTAAAGTGTCTGATGGCTTGATCAAAGCCAGATGATTGCGTTTATCTCCAAAGCCAAAAAATGAGCAGCAATGTGAGCCCACAAAGACAATTGTCAGGTAGACCCATGCTGGAGTTTATACCTCCTGTAAGAGAGGAGAGGAACTTGCAGGCGTGAAGACCGACTTGTCTGAATGGGATGGTATTCAGCTTTCTTGATGCTTATAGAAGTTTTAGTTAGGAGCCATGGATGGTGGTGAATCCAGATGACATCTGGGTTGTCAGGAGATCCTGAGACTCAAACAAAAGTGAGACTAAGGCTGGGGCAATCAGGCATTTACAAAGAGCTATAGAGTATGAAAAAATCATTAGGGAGGGAGTTTTGGGTCTCACAGCCCAGGATCAAATGACCAGAGAGGAATGCTTGGGGTGTCCTGAGAACGAGCTGGCTTCTATTGTGCTCTCTGTACCTACTCAGTTGTGGTGAATCAGTGCCCTCCAGGTCTTCCACTCTTTCCTTTTTTTTTTTGACAACTACATGTAGCTGTCAGTGACAAGTTCCTCTAGGCCCCACTTTGTGATCCTCACTTGGGCCTTCAAACACCTCAGTCCCCACCCTGTCAATCCCTACAACCTACATTCCTGTTAGGAATAAAAGTTTTCTAAGAAGACACTTATATCTCTCTATTTGGCTTACAACTAGTGAAATAGTGGACCACATGAAATTCTAATTACACTGGGCATCTCTTTGTAGGAAAAGACTTGAATCCTCCAGATGGGAATATGAGAGAGTTTTAGAGATGGAGAAAATTTATTAAATGGCTTTATTAGATTACTTAGTTTTACATATTGTTTGCCTTCTATCTAAACCTCTTAAAGACCACCAAAGATGGGTTAGTTACCTTGTATTTTCTTTATTATACCTAATTAGTCAATTTGAATAAATATCATGTTTTAAATTTTCATTAATGATTTGCTTTTTTTCCTTTTCTTTTTTCATTTTGTAAAGAATAGTATTACTATGACTCCCTGGCTGGCCTGGAACTCACACTACACACTAGGCTGTCCTAGGACATCAGAGAGAGCTGTTCACATTGTCTCCAGAGTTCCTGCATTATAGGTGGGCATGTCACTCATTGGGTAACTTGGTTCATTTAATTGGCTTACTGAGGATGAATGGCTGAGCCTGCCTAGTTATAGTATTCAGGGCACAGATTCTGGTCCTATCTTCAGTAACAGAAGAAGGTCCCCATCAAATGTAGCCTGCCTGCCATAATGTTCACTGTCTTCCAACTGTAAGAAATTTTACTTTTCTTTATTATTGAGTCTGTCAACTCATCAATAACCCGGGTAGAGTTCTGTCCTTACTCTGCAGAAAGTGAAATCCAGGCTCACAGAGATAAGTATTTTTAAAATATAGTTAAGTATAAATGTTCATGTAACTCATCCCATCATTCTAATGCCTCATTAAATGAATTTGAAGCAACTTAGACTAGACATGGTGGTTCAGGCCTGCAATCATGGTACATAGCATGTGAAGGTAGGAATTTCAGGTTTTCAAAGTCATCCAAAATGAGAATTGTCAATGGGTTTGTTTGAAGGACCACAGAACCAAGGGAAACGGATTGGCTGAGGACAATGTCCATAGTCTTCCCTGCAGCTCCAGAAATTCAAGGCCAAGGCAACAGCAATTGTTAGCTTAGGTATTTACCATCTCAAGTTGCTCACTAAATTCTCCTGCAGGTGGGCAAATTAGCCTCAGGCAGGGACGAGCTCCCTATTTGCTTATCCAATATAATGTGTTCATCCTTGAATCCTATAAACACAACCAAAAGAATTGGACTCAGCAGGTTTTATTCATATATTTGTGCATACATGTATGCACAAATTCATACATATTCACATATATGTGCATATGTATTCTCACATGCTTAGCGAGGAAGAAATTGGAAGGGAAAAATTTGGGAAGGGATGGAGAGAGGACAAGGAGGGGGGAATGATTTAATACATATTAATTATAAAGTATGAAAAAATTTAAATAAAGAGGCCTAGGGAGATAGCTTAACAACTAAAAGCAGCACCAGTTGTTGTTCCATAGGACACAGGTTCCATTTTACCTAACCATCTCCTGTAACTCTCTTCTGGCCTTTGCAAGTACTCTGTACAAACACCCAGAGGCAAACATCTATACATATAAAATAAAATAAAGCTTAAAAATGGAATCCTCTGCAATGATGCCCCAGCCATGAGACAGACAGCAGGCAGGGCAAGTTAAAATGATCTCTGTTGTGCCCAGGTCATAAGACCCCCAAGCAAGACCACCACAGAGCCATTATCTGATGCAGGCCCACAGACATTTTGAATAACAAAATAAGCAAGCTTGGTCATGTTCATCATCCAACACAGTGGGTGGAGTAGAATGACCCCCTGCACTCACTTTAAGGGGTTTAAATATTGCATTGGCAATCTAGCTCAGTGGTAGAGCACTTGCCTAACAAGCACAAGGCCCTGGGTTTGATCCTCAGCTCAAGAAAAAGGGGGATTTATATAGGAAAAGTTTATATGCAGCTTGGGATTGGATGAGGGGTGCTAGGGATAAGGTAGTTTTTTGAAGTTACTGGCTGAACTTTAAGTATGAGGTTACTGATGGCTAACAGGATTCATGGTATTAAAGAGACATAAATTTTTACTCCCTATGTCTTGCTTTTGTTGAACCCAGGATATATACATTACATTCAGAGTTATTGTTCCTATCCTGCTCTCCCCTGAGTTCAATTTCTGGTCAGTTGAGCCCATTACTCCCTATATCTTGTTTTGCCAAGTCCAGGATACATAGATTTATTGTCCCAGCCTTAAAAGTTCAACTTCTGGTCACTTCTAAAACTGCTGGTCAGCAAATACCTTGGAAGAGGGGATGGGGAAGCATCTCTCAAGATGGCTACTGATTATTCCCTTTTTTTTCCCATCCTGCATGCTTGTAAGACATTCTATGAAATCCACTTTCTACATACATGGAGAGATTCATTCTACCAGTCCTGATTATGTAGAGAAGCTTGAATAAACATTTGTGTGTGTGTGTGTTTATTTTTTCACCTGCCCAAGGAGGAAGATGCACTGGCCAACAATGGTGCTCATAAATGCATTCTTCCTGGCTCCATTACTCTCTTAGTATTCAATTTTCCATGAAGACTACTCTTTATTATTATTTAATTTGCCAAAACTTTGCTCTGAATTTCAGGAATAAAACTCCTTAAGCAATGGAACCATCATCCAGCGTTCTGATGGTAGAAAGATCTATGATCTTGTGATCTAGTTTCTGCTTTTTTTTTTTTGCTGTTTGTCTGCAGTTCCTGTGACAACCAGGTTAAAAAATACCTTCAGTTCACCTGATGTCAGTGTTAAGTCACACAACAAACACTCTCCTTGTGTGTCTTTAAATATCTCTTTAGTTGTTAATATTTTGGGCACCTTTCTACCTGTGTGGTAGTGAATCACTTCACCCCATATAGTATAGTGGGCTGGATGAGCTAGCTAGCCACATTGTTTCCAGGAGGAAGAAGAGGAAGTGCCTATGGAGAGCAGGAAAAGAGCAGGTCTGCTTTGCAGTCAGGGTCAAGTGCTATTGAAATGCATATTTCTGCTGATCAAGAAAATATCTTTGTCTGTGGTTGAAGGGAGGGACAGGATCCATTGTGCTGTGTTTTTAAGCACATTGTAACCTATGGGATGTGCTTTTGTCACTCAGGTCTCACTAGCCAATCAGGTCCTCCAGGTGACCTGCCAGTCAAAAGTGGTGCAGGGTTCTTCCTTCTGCCATAGGTTTCAGACTTGGCTTTCAAGAGGACATGGTGCTATTGGCTTTGTGTGGTGTGCTGTCAGCCCTACTGCAGGGAATTGAGCAGAGAGCATGGCTGACCTAGGAAACCATCTCAAGGTGAGTGAGATGCTTCTGTCTCCAGATAGGTTGAAGCAGGTGGTGTGGGGTAGAATCCACTGTGGTCAGTCCTCCCAGGTTCTGGATGGGAACCTGCCTCTAGAATCTCAGTCCTCTGAGGTCCCAAGTGGTACTTGAAACTCCCTAGACAAAGGGGTAGGCCTCTGCTCATAGACATGGAAGTAGGAAGCTATGCTTAAAAATATTTTTGAAGCTGGGCGGTGGTGGTGGTGCATGAATCAGGGGTGGGGGTGGGGTGGAGGGGGTAGGGAGGGTGGGAAGGCGTGAGGGTGGGGGGTGGGGGGTGGGGGTGGGTTGGCACAAGCCTTTTATTAGCACTTGGGAGGCAGAGCCAGGTGGATCTCTGTGAGTTTGATGCTAGCCTGGTCTACAAAGTAAGATCCGGGACAGGCACCAAAACTACACAGAGGAACCCTGTTTCAAAAAAACCAAAATAAAAAAAAAAAATCTTTGAAGTTCAACATGCTTTTGGTGAACCCATGGGAAGCAGGATGCCAAACGTGGAGAATACCTTCTATTACCATATAGAGGTTCAATGTTTTGCTTTAATTTTTACGTGTAAGATTCATTAGTAGTTAATTTTGTGAGGGGTTGTAAAAGGCATCTCATGCATTGGGTAGCACTCCCCACTAAGGTGTAATGTAGATAAATAAAATTGGTGATTTAAAGGATTTACTAATGCTTAGGAGATAGTAATTCTCATAAAATAGAATTTAGAGGAGGGAGAACTTCCTTTAATACACCCCAACGATAAGTACTTGCTAACCAGGTCTGTTAGAGTTTAGAAGGGTAGGATATACTTATGTTCATAAGGATTGTCCAGACATTTGGCTCCAAAACATCACAAAGGAGCTGCTACAGATATATAACAAGCTACTAGGCCCAAACATATCAAAAATTAAATTTTAACAAGCTGCTTATTGAGGTATTATAGGGTCAAAACCATCCTTAAGGCCTGGTGTGCCATAATGTCCCAGTTTTCTTGAGAAAAGCATAGTTCTGCCAGATGGGCAATGTGACACTTATTTGAAAAGAAAAATGCTGTTGTGTTAAGGACTGGCCTGATCAAGCAAGGCTTTCTTTATAGGAATATTCTTGATAGAGCTGGTAATAACATGGGGCATAGGCTTTGGGAGCTTAACCTAAAAGCCTGAAGTATTGACAGTAAAACAGAGCTCCTTCCTTCATATCAGAAATATATTTGGGTGAACTGCTAATGTTCTGGAACCAGACCTTTTATGGTGGGGTGGCTTCAGATCCCACATGGAGCTGTGGTTATCAGTCCCAAAACCACTGGTGGGCTTACTCAGTAATGTTCTTGAGATGTCCTGTGTTCCCCTTTTTGGCACTGTTTGATTAGCCTCTTCCTGAGTCTGTCCCATTGTATGATAGTTTCTGCTGACTTTATAGAAGTCATCCATTCTCTTCCATTTCCCCCATAGAAGTAGAACACAAGATGCTCTTTTCCTTAAGAAGTTTACCTGACATACAATAGAGCTTATGCAAGAACTCCCCAACCCAGCTCCTATCTTTACTACCTTCCACTTTTCCCATCATTCTCAGCCCCTGTCAGCTTTAACCCAGCACTAAAGAATTGACCTACTGTCTCAGGTGTCTGGTATGTTTAAGAAACAATTCTGGGGAATATTTTTGCTATCTAACTCACCCATCTGCCCAAATGGCTAGACCTGCAAGTTGCCTGTCTCTGTTTACATTGTTCAAAGTGCAACCTGGAGCTTGAAACTAAAAGACACAAGGATGAATGCACATGGTGAATGCAAAATGTGTCAAGGCTGTCTCCTATTTAAGCATTTGCCAGAGATGGATGTATATTATCATTAAAAGTATTTTTCTTTATTGATATCCTAAGTGTGATTTCTCTCTGGGAACTCAGTTCTAATTCAAGGACAGCAGAATTTCCATTCTGTTAGAAAAATGTTTTGGAGACAAGCTCTTTTATGATGTCTTAGGTGTCCTTGATTCCATTCTCTTGTTCTCCAGGCCAATGATCTCACTGTTCTCTACACTACACCTTCAAAATTCTTAAATTGAATGACTGTGCCACCTCACAGTTTTAACATTATCCATTTGAGTCATGTAGTTGACTATCTAATGCAGTCACCAGGAAAGGTTTCGCATGTGGAGCATTGCTTCTGACTGCAGATCAAATAGCAGAAATAGTTTATTATGCTCACTACAGGGCGATCCAGAGTAGACTGCTGGAGTCACTGTTATAAAAAAGACCCGATTATGGTAGCAAGAGTTGTCTTATAATTTCTCATCATGTTTTAATTTATGTCACATGAATGATCATAGACCAGATTATGTGAGTATAGAGTTTCCAAAAATTTTCTTGAGCCAGTGAATATTGAATTTGCAATTAGGCAATTTTTCTATGCAGATATGTCAAATCCTGCTTGACACAGTTTTGTGAGCTCATAGGTTTGAGAAACAGGTCAATGAATATAACTCAATGTGCCAATTATAGATCTCAGCAGCTAACATATGCAAATGAGCAACACCAATCTATCTCATATTAATGACATCCCCTCCACTAGGGAAAGGCCTATTCTTTTTCAAAATCAATATCACTAAGTTTTTTATCTTAACAATACATTATTTATATCATTGTAAAGATTGCTTATTGATATCTTATTTAGTGTATTAATGCTCTTATCTCTGTCTGTTTCTGTTCTCCAAAGTCTCTAGGTAATCATTAGTTTTATTCCTTTTCTCTCAAGTGATTATTGATTATTGATTTCTGTGTAGAGCAATGTCTCCTTTAGTTTAAGCTTTCCTCATTCTGTGTAATTGAGAATTGCATTGAACAGCTAATCCTGCTTCTGCTGCCCAGTGCTGGGGAAAAAAAGCCTTCAAATTCCTTCTATTCTGGGACTTGACTACTTATTAAGAAGAAAAAAATGAACCAGTTAATGAGTGACCCCCAATCTCTCTTGCTTTTAGTGGAGAGGAATAAATGAAGAGGGACCTGTGTAAGAATTGAGTTAATTGATCAACTTTGAAGCTGGTGGAGTCACACTGCAGAAAGGGAGAGGCAGGTTGGGGGTTGACAGATTTCCTACTTCGAGAGTACTTGAGAATAGCAATGTGGAACTAGGTAATCAATGATAGATGTTCCATAAATGTCCTAACTGGCCATTTCTTGGGGTCCACACACAAGTGCAATCAATAATCTGGATAAAGAACTGACATTACCAAGAAACCAAATTTCTATAGTTACAGTAGTTCAATCAAAATATATGTAGGTAAAATTTGGCCATGCCTAATGTGACTGTTATTTTTCAGGTTTTAGATATACACCCAGAAATAAAAGCTTAAGAAATCTTTCATGTGCTCTAATACAAATCCCTAGACTCTGGAGCCCATGGCCATTATACCCAGGTTCAACTTTTCAAAATATATTTCTGAGATTTTATTTATTTATTTATTTATCTATTTACTTACTTGCTTATTTATTTATTTATTTATTTATTTATTTATTTATTTATTTATTTATTATATTTGTGTTTTAATTTTACACATCAGCCATGGGTTCCCCTGTCCTCCCCCACTCCTGCCCCCATCCGCACCTTCCCCCCATCCCCCCATCCCCTCCCCTCCATTCCCATCTCCTCCAGGGCCAAGACTCCCCTGGGGATTTATTTAAACCTGGTGGATTCAGTACAGGCAGGTCCAGTCCCCTCCTTCCAGGCTGAGCAAAGTGTCCCTGTGTAAGCCCAAGGTTCCAAACAGCCAGCTCATGTACTAAGGGTAGGTCTGGGTCCCACTGCCTGGATGCCTCCCAAACAGTTTAAACTATTCATTTGTCTCACTTACCCAGAGGGCCAGCTGGGTGCTGCACAGCCTTTGGTTCATAATTCATGGGCTTCCATTCATTTGGCTATTTGTCCCTGTGCTTTTCCAATCTTGGTCTCAACAATTCACACTCTTACAGTCCCTCCTCTTTCTCAACAATTGGACTCCTGGAGCTCTGCCTGGGGCCTTGCTGAGTATCTCTGCATCCACTTCCATCAGTTATTGGATGAGAGTTCCAAGACGACTGTTAGGGTGTTTAGCCATCTGATCACCAGACTAGGTCAGATCAGGCTTTCTCTTGACCATTGCCAGCAGTCTACAGAGGATGTATCATTGTGGATTTCTGGGGACCTCTCGAGCACTCTGCCTATTCCTGTTCTCATGTGGTCATCATTTATCATGGTCTGTTATTCCTTGTTCTCCCTTTCTGATCTTGATCCAGCTGGGATCTCCTGCTGCTCTAACCTTTCTTTCCCTCAAATCTTGCCCTTCATTACTCCCACTGTCGTCCAGGTTGTTCATGTAGATCTCATCCATTTCTCTGTCATTAGGCGATCCCTGGGTCTTTCCTAGGGTCCCGTTTTCTAGGTAGCCTCCCTGGAGTTGTGTAGCAGTCTAGTCATCTTTGTTTTATATCTAGTATCCTACTATGAGTGAGTACATACCATGTTTGTCTTTCTGAGTCTGGGTTACCTCACTCAGGATGATTTTTTCTAGATCCATTCATTTGCCTGCAAACCTCATGATGTCATTGTTTTTCTCTCCTGAGTAGTACTCCATTGTGTATATGTACCATATTTTCTTTATCCATTCTTCAGTTGAAGGGCATCTAGGTTGTTTCCAGGTTCTGGCTATTACAAACAATGCTGATATGAACAAAGCTGAGCAAATGCTCTTGTAGTGTGATTGAGCATTCCTTGGGTATATGCCCAAGAGTGCTATAGCTGTGTCTTGGGGGAGATGGATTCCCAATTTTCTAAGGAAGCACCATATTGATTTCCAAAGTGGCTGTACAAGCTTGCATTCCCACCAGCAGTGGAGGAGAGTTCCCTTTGCTCCACATCCTCTCCAGCATAAGCTGTCTTCTGTGCTTTTGATCTTAGCCATTCTGACAGTTATAAGGTGGTATCTCAGAGTCATTTTGATTTGCATTTCCTGGATAATAAGGGATGTTGAGCAATTTCTTAAATGTCTTTCAGCCATTTGAGCTTCCTTTGTTGAGAATTCTCCTAGTTCTATAGCCCATTTCTTAATTGGACTGTTGGACATTTCGATGTCTAATTTCTTGAGTTCTTTATATTTTCTGGATATCAGCCCTCTGTCAGATGTGGGGTTGGTGAAGACCTTTTCCCATTCTGTAGGCTGTCACTTTGTCTTGTTGACCATGTCCTTTGCTCTACAAAAGCTTCTCAGTTTCAACAGGTCCCATTGATTGATTGTTTCTCTCAGTGTCTGTGCTACTGTTGTTATATTTAGAAAGTGATCTCCGGTGCCAATGTGTTTAAGACTACTTCCTACTTTCTCTTCTGTCAGGTTCAGAGTAACCAGATTTATGTTGAGGTCTTTGATCCAGTTGGACTTAAGTTTTGTGCACAGTGACAGATATGGATCTATTTGCAGCCTTCTACACATTGACATCCAGTTATGCCAGCACCATTTGTTGAAGATACTTTCTTTTTTCCATAGTACTGTTTTGGCTTCTTTGTTAAAATTATATGTTCATAGGTGTGCAGATTAATGTCAGGGTCTTTAACTGGATTTCATTGGTCCACATGTTGGTTTTTATGTTAGTACCAAACAGTTTTTATTACTGTAGCTCTATAGTAGAGCTTGAGGTCAGGGATCATGATGCCTCCAGAGGTTGTTTTATTGTACAGGATTCTTTTGGCTATCCTGGGTTTTTTGTTTTTCCATATGAAGTTGAGTATTATTCTTCCCAGGTCTGTGAAGAATTGTGTTGGTAATTTGTTGGGGATTGCGTTCAATCTGTAGATTGCTTTTGGTAAGATCACCATTTTTACTATGTTAATCCTGCCTATCCATGGACATGGGAGATCTTTCCATTTTCTGTCATCTTCTTCAATTTCTTTTTTCAGGGACTTAAAGTTCTTGTCTTATAGGTCCTTCACATGTTTAGTTAGAGTAACCCCAAGGTATTTTATATCATTTGTGGCTATTGTAAAGGGTGATGTATCTTTGATTTCCTTCTCTGCCTGTTTGTCTATTGTATATAGAAGGGCTACTGATTTTTTTGAGTTGATCTTGTATCCTGCTATGTTGCTGAAGGTTTTTATTAGCTGTATCAGTTCCTTGGTTGAATTTTTGGGGTCACTAGTGTATACTATCATGTCATCTACAAATAGGGAAAGCTTGACTTCTTCCTTTCCAATTTGTATCCCCTTAATCTCCTTATGTTGTCTTATTGCTCTGGCTAGAACTTCAAGTACTATATTGAATAAGTATGGGGAGAGGGGACAGCCTGGCCTTGTTCCTGATTTTAGTGGTATTGCTTTGAGTTTCTCTCCATTTAATTTGAGGTTGGCTGTTGGCTTGCTGTAGATTGCCTTTATTATGTTTAGGTATGTTCCCTGTATTCCTGATTGCTCCAAGACCTTTATCATAAAGGGGTGTTGGATTTTGTCAAATGCCTTTTCTGTGTCTAGTGAGATGATCTTGTGTTTTTTTTCTTTGAGTTTGTTTACATTGTTGTATTACATTGATGGACTTTCATATGTTGAACCACCCTTGCATCCCTGGGATGAAGCCTACTTGATCATGGCGGATAATTGTTTTGATGTGTTCTTGGTGTCTGTTTGCCAGTATTTTATTGAGTATTTTTGCATCAATGCTCATGAGGGAGATCAGTCTGTAGTTCTCTTTCTTTGTTGCATTGTTATTTGGTTTAGGAATCAGGGTAATTGTAGCCTCATAGAAGGAGTTTGGTAATATGCCTGCTGCTTCTATTGTGTGGAACAATTTAAAGAGTATTGGTATTAAGTCTTCTTTGAAGATCTGGTAGAATTCTGCAGTGAAACCATCTGGTCCTGGGCTTTTTTTGGTTGGGAGACTTTCAATGACTGAATCTATTTCCTTAGTGGTTATAGGACTATTTCAATAGTTTATCTGGTCTTGATTTAACTTAGGTATGTGGCACCCATCCAGAAAAGTATCCATTTCCTTTAGATTTTTTAGTTTTGTGGTGTAGAGGTTTTTCAAGTATGACCTGATGATTCTCTGGATTTCCTCATTGTCTGTTGTTATGTCCCCCTTTTCATTTCTGATTTTGTTAATTTGGATGCTCTCTCTCTTTTGGTTAGTTTGGATAAGGGCTTGGTTTAGTTCCATTTGTAACTCTGTATTCTGTAGTTCAAGTATTCCAGACCTAAGAAACCAAGAAGTCTAAGAATTTATGAATCTCATGTGGGAATTTCTTCTCATGAAGGAAAAATAGCTTCTTACAAACATTTTACAAGCAATGTACTACTGAGAATCAAAGACCTTGGTAAGTAATAATTGTGATTTTTATTCAGATAAAATTTTAATGGGACTGTTTTCTTATTAGAAATGCTAATTACAAGTGTCTCCTTTTCGTGTTAAGAGATTAAATATGTAATAGAAGTGCATTTTATTTTAGGCTTCTCCAATTGCCCTGTAATAGTGATAGCATAGAAAAGAAAAATGGAATCAGATAGAGCATATGCATTCAAGATATTATTCTAATTTCAATTTAAAATAATGTGAACTGATGGCTTTCAAATTGTAGATAAATATGCAAGTGTAATTACTTTTCTACAGAAGATAAACTTTATCATTTGACGTTGCCATAGATAATAGCCAGTCCATTTTATTACTTTATGGAAAAAAAATCTAATATTTGTAAGGAGTCTGGAACTCATTTTGGGTCAGTTATTATATATTGTCAATATCTGGATGACTTTTTCACAAATATTTCTGGGCCACATTTGAAACATGTTGAGGTGTTCACGTATCAGACATGACTGTCTTCAGAGAAGCCTGAGAATAAATAGTATTTGGCTGACTACCTGCTTCAATAGATGTTATATCTATTCTTTTTCTTTTTCTTTTTTATAGGTAATACATTTTAAAAAATAATTCTGTAGCATAGTTGGTGCCTGCTGCAACAACCAGACAGGAAGACAAAGTACATTTAATTATATCATTTCTGCCAGGGAGTTTAGTTTTTAGCTAGAGGAATGATTTAAATCCAAGTCAGGGTAAAGTTTTCACTTATGTATAGATCCTAATTATCTGTGATTGTGAACTGAACTGCTATTCCAGAAGCTAAGATTAATTAAATTTATTGTTAGCATTGGTGGAAAGGTGTTATGTTACATTTACTCATTAGATAATAATTTTCATTATTATAGAATGATAAATTATTTATACCTGGCTTTTAATATGGGCCTCAGCAGCACACAATGCTTCTCTGCAATGTTGTTTGAGTTTCCTAGCACCGTAGATAGAGAGCACACTAACGGAGACATGATTAGTGCCATTCAAATAAACAATGGACATGTGAGATGGAGCTCTATAAGAATAATATCTATTATATAATGGAGATGTAATTAAGACTCTGAGTTTCACTCTAAGATATATGGTAATTGATGCCCATGATCTGAGCAAGATTCTATACCTGTGTTTCTGTTAGGTCTGATAGAATTAAATCATTTTCCTTTTGCAACAATGTGCCAATGATGAGATTTGGGAGAAATGCTTTAAATATATATATATATATATATATATATATATATATATATATATTCCTACTACTGAATTTGTATTTGTAACTTGTGGTGGTATTGTGTTCCCAAAAATATTGTGTGTTCCCCAAAATAAACATATCTGGGGTCAGAGAACAGACAGCCACTAGAACAAAGCCAAAAATGGTGGCTAGAAAATGGGAAGAGTAAGCTATAGCAGAAGTTGGGTGGTCGTGGTACATGCCTATAATCCCAGCACTTGGGAGGCAGAGCTATCAGATCTCTGAGTTTAAGGCCACTTTAGAAACAGCTAAACATGGTGACCCATGCCTTTAATCCCAGAAACCCAACCTTTAATCCCAGGGAGTGGGGGCAGAAAGAGAAAGGTATATAAGGCGTGAGGACCAGGAACTAGAAGAATAAAGCATGTAGTTAGTTAAGCATCTGGTTGATTAAGCGTTCAGGCTTTGGAGCAATGTGGTTCAGCTGAGATTCATGTGGAGGAGGACTCAGAAGCTTCTAGCCTGAGGAAACAGGATCACCTGAGGAACTAGCAAAGTGAGATAGCTGTGGCTTGTTCCGTGTCTCTGATCTTCCAGCATTCACCCCAATAACTGGCCTCGGGTTTGTTTTCATTAATAAGAACTCTTTAAGATTCATGCTACAGTAACTGCTACAGAATTTATGATGTGCTGAAATATAGTCATGAGGAGCTAAAGTACAGCAACTGAAGGAATGAAGTTAATATGGATTTTGGTTTTCTCACAAGTTCAGTTATATATTTAAATGACTTGTTCATGAATCTGATTTTATGAACTCTTTAAGAGAATTGTGAAGCTTATATGAATTAGACATTAGGAACATAATAAAAATATTTAGTATGATTGTTGCAGAAATGTAACTTTCCAAGCAACCAGATCATATTTGAAAATGGATAAATTTGTTTTTGGAAGAAAACAAAAACTGATTTTTCATGTATTTTTTTTATAAGGTCAAGAGATGTTCTGTCTTTTCTCTGATTATTTACTATGGCTAATTGTACTGTTATTATGAATATTTAAAGGAGAATCCCTACTTTTTGGGTGACTTCACTTACCACTAAGGGGAAAAAAAAATTTTCAGATGAAGAAAGAAAAGCTGTAGATTTGTCCTATATCTGTGTGTGCACATGAAACACATTTAACATTTTAGAGTATTTCCATAGGGACATTACTCCTGGCTTCATAAGACCTACTTCATAGAAAAAATGAATTTGATCATATGTCTTAGGCCATATGGCAAAATGTCTGAATCATAATGAAAAGAGGCAGAGTGAAAAGCATATATCATGCAATCAGTTACTTTTATTTAGCCTCGTAATCTGCAGTATGGATATTACAAGTAAAACTGAAGTTTAGCATATGCAGATTTCCATGTTTAATATTCTAAAGTGAAATTATGTATATATTTGCATATCATTTGTCGTGTATTAAAATGAAGACATTTCAACTAAGTAGACAGAATGTAACTCTAGGAGACAAATGTCCAATTGTGTTAGAAGGTCAGACAAGGAAATTGGTCAAAATAGTAGAGCTTTGCATGATGATTAGAGCTTCCAGATTCTTTGTAAAAGTTATGTCTTGAGAATATGAAGTTTTTGTTCTTTTTTAAATGTAGTTTTGACTTTGGGTTTTGTGTGTCTAGGATACAACTGCATTCAGTTGATGGCGATCATGGAACATGCTTACTATGCGAGTTTTTGGTACCAAATCACTAGCTTTTTTGCAGCTTCAAGGTAAAATGAATATTTCATCTTCATGTGTATTTCAAACAGTTTAATCAAATTTAATTTTAACATTTAATTTAGTTTTGTTTTGTATCCTCACTTATGGTTATGGTTAATAGAAGCTAAGTGTTTTCTTTTACTGAGGTCATTGACTTTCTTCAGAGAGATCTAGTCCTGATTGACCCAGATTTAATGTCATGTTTCATGGAATGACATCTGCTGATCAATGTCTATCTACTCACTGTAACTGATACCTTTGGAGGTACATCTTAGTCAGAAACTGTGTCCTGTGCAAGCCGGTACTGAAAGAACTCGCACCTTTTTATAGGAAGAGATTGGTATCAGGTTGGAGCATGTGGGAGCATCTATACTACTACTGCACAGATGGACTTCTCATCTCAGACTTAAGTCACCTAGAATATGGCTCTTTGGGAAAAAGACTACACTAAATGGCTCTGTGTGCTTTGATTACCACAAATTGAACAAACTCAACATTAATTCTTCCTCATGTAGTTTACAGTATGGGAAATAGACATTATTATAATTAATTACTGTCAGTAAGAACTAACAGCAATTGCCTCTAGAATACTCCAAAATTGACTATAGATTAAATATGACATGATATTTGAAGTGAACTGAACTGAAATTGTTTCAATAACATAGCTGAGGAAGGTTAGAAGTGGACTTAAGCATATAGTAGTCTAGAAGAAGATACTAACCAATTTCCTTACATCTCCCTGTAGTTCTTTTTGCACACAGACACACACACACACACACACACACACACACACACACACACACACACACACACACACACACACAGACACACACACAGTGTCTAGTGCTTTAAATTGGTTCTTTTCTAACCTCATCCAAGAAGCTGTCTGTCTCTCTACTAAGAAGTGCTTGTTAAAGCCACTGGTGACCTTCCTCCCTGGAGTACAGTGGCCTTCCTCCCTGGAGTACAGTGGCATTTCGTGGTTAAGTTGAACTGTCAGAATCATTTACCACAGCCACGTTCCTGTTCCTCCTTGTAAGATTTTTTATTTTTCTCTTTAATTCTCGAACACAATATCCTGCTGTGGCCTCTCTCACCTCACATTTTTTTTTTTGTATATTTTCTTTCACTCCTTCCTTCTGCTCTTTCATTTTCTAAAAAAGAGGAAACCTTTTTAGTTTTGTTTCATTTCAGTCCACCCCTTCGGCTTTAGTGTTCTTTCTGTGGAAACCTGATGTTTCTAATCCTTGTAAGCTATGTTCTCTACGTGCCCAATACGTATCTTCAATATGCTACACATGAAATTCCTCACCATGTCCTCCACCCTCCTCCATCATATTTTCTAATTCACTAAATGACATTTTCATTTTCTAATTCCTCAAGCCAGAATCTTGGCATTTTCTTTTCTTTTCCACTCCTACCCTGTTTTGTTCTCTCCTTATTATAAAGTTTAGCCTCTGCCACTTCACATAAATTGGGTTGCTCACCTGCCCTGCTACTCACCTGCCCCTTTGCTCACCTGCCCCGCTGCTCCTATTAGGGTCCAAGTTGCCAATCGTTCACTTGGCTTGTTTCCACAGTTCTTTACTGGTCATTGGAACTGTCTTGAGTCAGATATCTATTTTCTGCACTGTAGCCTAAGTAAAGCATTTAAAGATGAATGTTGAATTGTATGAATCTCCTGCTCACATTCCCCTCCAGTGTGTCTTTCAAAAAAACCACCAGTTTTCCACTAGTCATATGATAGAATTTATCAGGCACTCTTAAATTTGCATTGGTGATATGATAGAATTTATCAGGCACTCTTAAATTTGCATTGGTGATATGATAGAATTTATCAGGCACTCTTGCTCTTTCCTTTGATAATTCCATTCAACATCTGGTTTAGTCTTTGTAAGTTTTCAACAGCTTGTCTGCTCCACTCCCTCTACTCATTTCTCTGAATACTCTCCTTGTAGATATCCTTATGTCTTTTCCTCAGTACTTTCTTGGTCAGTATCATCTATAAGAACCATTTACTGATGACTGGTCTTGAAATAGTGGTGTGTGTGTGTGTGTGTGTGTGTGTGTGTGTGTGTGTGTGTGTGTTTCCATTTTGCCTTTGAAAAATTATTTGCTATGTTTTTCTTCATATCTTGTTCATTTTCTGTCTCCTCATTTTAGTGTGAATTCCAGAACAGTGGTATTAATATTGTTTAAAATGTACTCTCTAGAATATGGAAAATTTCATGACTCATCGCAGCTACTTTAATATATATTTGATGAACAAAGAAAGAATGAAATAGTTGGCTGAATGAAATTGAGGGCTACTCATTTATTGAGCATGTTACTCAGTGAGTAAAACCATCCCAATGTGGCTTTGATAAGGAAAGGAAAGGGTAGCATGCTGCAGAGAGCCTACTGTTAAGAGAAATTGCCATCTAGTGACTCTGGTCTTTATCTTTATGGTGTTAGGGTCACAGTGGTTATCAAGAACATAACATGACTTGTTTTACCTTGTAAAGTCACAGCTCCTAACTTTGCAGGAAAGTACTCATTAGGAGAATGCTATTTGCTAAGCATTGCTCTGTGTCATAGAAAGGCACATGTACTCAGCCTTTGCTATGATGAAAGATGTCATCTGCTGAGGAAGAGAGATCATAGCAATATCAAGAGCACTTATGTATCTAGAGGGCAAAGTTGATGGCTGGAAAATAGTAATGTGAAGATTTCCCTGCGGTGACAGAAAGCTTTCTGTAATGGATGTTTGTTTTTTACTGCAGGTAGATGAAGAGACTGCATATAAGATACCCATCTCTTCTGTCTGTGTGTCCTGTTGGTCAAACATGGCACATTCTTGGCCTTCTAATTCTGGAGACATTCTGGTTTAGGAACAAATGCAGAGTGGACAGTTTTGAGTCCTTTGATGAAACATGTACTCTAAGGACCATTTCCCTAGTTCAGTTGTATACAGTCAGTGGGATAACATCTGGAAAGCATCAGTGATCATGACTGGCTCAGCTTGGTCATAAAAGTCAAACTCCCCAAGGATAAAAACAGATTTAATATTTTGTGTATTCCAAATGCAAATTATATTTAGTATATCAGTTCCATTTAACAGCTATATTGAACATTTTTATCTAATGCTTTTAATTTACTTTATATCAAATAGCATATCTGAGTGTATATAAGGGTCATCATACTGCATTTTTGTATTTAGAATAGTTAATACCATGCTGGGCATAGGCATTGATGTACCGTTGCTGTTTGCTTTCAATTGAATGTAATGCTTTTCTGTGTCCTTTCCCTTCAGTCATTATGGGACTCCTGAAGAGCTGAAAGAACTTGTTGACACAGCACATTCAATGGGCATCACAGTCCTTTTAGATGTGGTACATAGCCATGCTTCAAAGAATTCAGAGGATGGCTTGAACATGTTTGATGGGACCGATTCTTGTTATTTTCATTCTGGACCCAGAGGGACCCATGATCTTTGGGATAGTAGATTATTTATCTATTCCAGGTAAATGCCTATAACACAAAACTTGCTATTGTTGCTTAAAATTAATTTCAAGTATTTTCAACAAGTTAGTATGTGTGTGTTCTCTTACTATTAGTTGATGCTTTTGATTTGATGTCTAAACCTTATATGAGGAATTTTAACTATTGCATAGTACATCTATTTTTGGCATATTATATTAAATTTCAACTTTATAAATATGCAATTTAAAATATTTTGGTGATATTGACACTTGGAAGTTTTAATGTGAGTGACTTATTGTAGCTGGAGTTTTTTCTAGTCCTGCCCAGCCCCACAGACCCCACAACCACTTATAAAATAATCACTCAGAAGCTCATATTAATTAAACTGCTCAGCCATTATCTCAGGCCTACTATTGTCTATCTCTTACACTTAAACTCAGCCCATTTCTGTTAATCTATATGTTGCCATGTTTTCCGTGGCTTTACCTGTTGCCTTTACATGTTGCTGCCTGGATGGCAGTCTGGCGTCTCCTGACTCAGCCTTCCACCTCCCAGCATTCTCTTCTCTGCTTGTCCTGCCTATCCTATACTTCCTGCCTGTCTACTGGCCAATAAGCATTTTAGTTTTCTATCAATCACAGCAACATATATTCACAGCATACAGGATATCCCACAGCAATTTATTATTAAAATTTAAAAGGTAGTTTCATCTCATTGGATCAATCATAGAAAATCTTTTGCTAAAAATACACATTGTTTTAAGTTTACCACTTTAAACTAATGCTTTATGTCTTCATATATCAACAGTAGTTCAATGGTTTTCTTGACAGCTAGCTTAATAACCACAAGTGACATTCCTTTGTACTTACCCTGTTTCAGGGATAAACAAACTAAGTTTTAGTGTTTAAATAGTTAATTTTTTTCTAGCTTTCCATCTATATAGAAAGTTATTTTAGATGATTAAAAATTTTGATACCTTATAGATACTTTAATATGCATGAATTTGGTTCTTGACCCACCATGTGAGTCTGGGTGTGGAATTTTCAATTTGTAGCATTAAGATTCAAAATATTTCAAATAGTGGGATATCAGATATTTATACTAGAGACACTCAACCCATAATTAGGTGCTAGAATCTTTGCTACTTTCAAAATGAATGACATCATGTATTTATTATATTTCCACTTATGGTAAGTAATGATATCAATTGAAAACATTGTGAGTTTTCTACTTTTGTCAAATTGTGCTATTTAAAATTAATCAGCTAAAATATGCACAGTATTGGAGAGTATCTTTTCCTGGCAGCCCTGTTGGTCTTTGTTTCTTCTTGATGGTTTGGCTGGTTCCTGTTCTTTCAGGCAACTTGTTCTGAGCCTCTTCCAAGCAGCTCAGGTTATTTGAGAGTGATTCTCATTGTATATATTTTTGGGAAGGGAGGGCCCTTGTGGATCTTGTCAGTTTCAGGGACTTCCTAAAGCTGTTTTGAGTTGCTTACTTCCATCCCTGTAGAATGGAGTATTTTACTTCCTCTTAGAATACCCTGTAGTTTTACCTGCTTGCAAATCCCATGCACAAAAATATCCTTTTGTTCCACTTTGCATTCCCATATTCTGTATCTTAAGAAGTTTCCCTCCAAGATGATTTTTATGTGTTTTCTTGTTTGTTTCCCTCCAAGATGATTTTTATGTGTTTGCATGTTTGTTTGTTTGTTTTGTTTTTAGAGACAAACTTTCCCTGTATAACAGTTCTTGCTATTAGCTGTCCTGGAATTTGCTCTGTAGACTAGACCAGGCTGGCCTCTAACTCACACATATCTGCCTGCTTCTGCTTTTCAAGTGCTGGGTTTAAAGTCCTGTACTACCATACTAAGGTAGAAAAGTTTACCCTCAGAGAGGAAACTGCTGCAGTTGCTGCCATCCATTATTAATTGTATCTTGTATAGTTTACCATTGCTCTAAAGCTGTTTATATAAATTTAGCATTCATGAGTAAATGTCTACTCTGCTGCTTCCTTTTTTTGTAGTTTGATGAACCAGCCTCAAATTTAATGACTTAAGATAAAGTTTTTACTCTGCTCTTAATTTGAGCACACTTTTCTTGTATCAGCTGTAACATCCTCATTAGATGTAGACCATTTATTGTCAGGATGATTTTCTCCTATTACTGACAGTTGGTGTTATGCATCAGCCATGACATTGGGCCATTGCCTCAGTTTTTTCCTTTGAAGATCACCCCCATGTACTACTTATACTTCCCCCTAAAAATTCTGAAAGGCAGACTGTTTAGCACAGTGTATTATCTAGTTTGCCTGTGGTAGTGAATATTGGATCACTTCTTCTGTGAATGATTGGTCTGTCAGATTCACGGGATGAGGGTAGTGGGCCCCTCCTTCAGTGGGAAAAGCACTAGGGGATTTTAAACCTATTTTATATAACAAGATTTGATCACAATTAATAGACTACATCACAAATTCAAAAGAGGCAATTAAGGTACCTGCCCATGTAGAAAATTGTTTACATCTACCATGTTTCTGTAGTATAGAGAATTATATCTAAAAAAGGCAATGTAATAATGCACTTCTCAATTAGAAAATGCAAAAAGGCATACAGATCCAAAATAAAAAGTATTCTTTGTAAATATGAATAACTTACTTTTTAAAAAGCTATAAGTACCTCTTTCCAGACTGAGCAAAGTATCCCTGTGTAAGCCCAAGGTTTCAAACAGCCAGCTCATGCTGCCTGTACTGAATCCACCAGGTTTAAATGAATCCCCAGGGGTGCCTTGATCCTGGAGGACATGGGGATGGAGGGGAGGGGCTGGGGGGAAGATGGGGTGGGGGCAGGAGGGGGGAGGACAGGGGAACCCATGGCTGATGTATAAAATTTAAAACACATAATAATAAAGAAAAAAATAACTAAAAAAAAGCTATAAGTACATATCGCTCTCATGCATATAGCTCAATACTTTACATTTGCTCTCTTCATATGATAACTAGTCTGTCTAAAATTTTGAGTTTGTGCCTTATTCAGATGAAATCAGAAATAACAGTTTCCATTACATATTTTAATTATAATTTATTTTCTACTCTTTTCCTTTGATCAATTGATTAATGTTATAATCTATTGACAAATAACTATTTAAGTGGTGCATGGTCAATTAAAGTGTAGTCTTGTTCTCTATAAACTTTAAAATGATTTTTAAAATAATTATATGACTCCTCAAGAAATTCATCTATATTGAATCACTTCTGTGGAGTGATGTTGCTCATTTTCATCTTCTCTATATGTCACAACCTGTCACCATTTATAATCCCTGATTCAAGTGCCATCATCTAACTTATCAGAATTAAATCTCTCTCTGAGTAATGCCAGAGATACTGACTGTACTATTTCCTGCCATGATAAATTTCCAATCAGGAGCTGCCCATGTTTTAATTTTCTGTCTACTCAGTAGGTCTGCCTTCTAACTCTGCTAAATTACAATAGACAGTTCATAGCAGGGAATGGGGTGTCCTTTTTTCAGTTGGTACAGAGAGCTTTTTGATAAATCTGTCACCCATAAATTCCAAGAGTACCCAAAATGAAAAGTAATGTCTATACCTTAGAGACTTCAATTTTTGCCCACTTTTTGAACATTGCTCTGAAATTTTAAAAATGCACTGGATTAAGCAGTGTAAGATTTATTGAAGTTAAATAACTGCTATGACTTAACTATCTTTATCACATTGTCCAATGACTGCCCTTCTTGTTAAATATTCCTTGTAGAGATTGGATTCTGACTCTCAAAGTGAGTTTCACAGTGAAGTTAATGATCCCCATTACATTTCCATTTTGATGTGAAATTGGCATAACTACATTCTATCAAAATGGGTTCATAGTGTAGCAACTACTACAGATATCCCAACCTCATCTTGAGTTATTGGGCATCCTTGAGAAGATGCAAAGGAAAGTCAATTTTCTTCTTTTATGTTCATAATGATATGCAGTAAGATATACCTCTTATTACATTATAGACTATAATAATTGTGTCTTATTAAGCAAGTATACCCTTTTTAACATTGGTGTGGAAGAATACTCATGAGGGCCTGTGTTCAAATTAGATTTCAATTTTCATAGTTGGTCAATGATAATCTAACACGTTTTTCTTTTCACTTATTAAAATGATGAATTACATTGATTACCTTTGAATGTCAAACCAATCTTGCATAAGTCTTCCTAACATAAGTCCACATAAATATGGATGAAATTATTATAGACACAATTTTAGCATATCTGTTCATGTACTGTAATATCATTATTAAATTAGTTCTTAGTGATAAATCTTAAATGGTTATTATACATTGATATATTACTTAATGAGCATATGACACCACCATAATTAGCAATATGTTTAAAACCTAAGCATCTAAACATTGATGAAAATGCCTGAAATTATATTTAAATTACAGGTGAACTCATATTTGGTGTTTTATCATTAAGTAAAATACTTTTCTGTGCAATATAAACATCCTTTACAATATTTAGGGCATTAATGTTTTTTATTTTGTTTTAAAACATTTAAAATATCTGAAAATAGCTCAAGCTTTTATGGATGGAAGTACAAGTTTAAACACAAACTTAATATTTAATATACATGTATAACCTGGAGGTGACCATATACAATATTTTTATTTTAATTGCAACTTGTAGAGTGCTGTGGGATATTCTGTATGTCAAATGTGTTGGTCTGATTGGTTAATAAATAAAACACTGATTGTCCAGTAGCCAGGCAGGAAGTATAGGCGGGACAAGCATAGAAGAGAATCTGGAAAGTGGAAGGCTGAGGTAGGGAGACACTGCCAGAATCTGCCACCATGACAAGCAAGAAGTAAGGTACCGGTAAGGCACGAGCCATGTAGCAAAGTATAAACTAATAGAAATGGGCTAATTTAAGATAGAAGAAGTAGATAACAAGAAGCCTGCCACGGCCATATACTTTGAAAGCAATATAAGTCCCTGTGTGTTTACTTGGTTGGGTCTGAGAATGGTAGAGTAAACGTATATACTCAAGTAACGTTTTGGTATTTTATGGTAAAATTAGAGAGGCTTTTATATTAGGATATATTGCTAGATATATTTTATTGGGAAACTATTCATGAGTTTGAGAGCAAGGAGAAAGATAGGAAAAGTTTGGGAGGGCAGAAAGTGAAGTGGTAAATAATGTAATTATATTATAATGTCACAAATAAAAACCAGGAAAAAAGAATAAATCACACTATTATGTAGTTTTAGAACAAAAGTCAGACAGACTAATTCTCTTTTGTGGAAAAGATTAAGAAAGTTTCAGTATCAGTCTAACCTGTCTGGAATTGAGTTTGAGTAGTAGAAATATAACTTCTTCACAGGCTTTATGAGATTATTCAGGCTAGTCGAAAGGTTTCTATTGATGCAGAGCCCAACACAGAAGTGAGGCTTTACCATCTTTGTATAAACCTTGTTCCTGGTATCATCTGTCTCATCTATTCTGCACATGTCTACAATTTAGGTGCACAGGGATATCATGCTTGCATTCTGAATATTAGGTCTTCCTCACCTGTAACATTTCCTTTCTATATGGAAACTCACTCTAAAATAGGACAGTGTCTTAAAATTAAAATGCTGTCTACTGTCCTAAAAGCAACTTTCAGCTTAAGACAAGACTCATTCTTGTGGAAATAGTGTTAAGGTCTGTATTCAAGTGATTTAAGTCAGGGAATTTTATGGAGTCTATAATAATAATGATATCTAATTTTTTATGACCTTTTTTTTAACAAGCAGGCAAAAAGTAAAGAAAAAAATCAAAATTTTCTCCTTGTATCTGTGTGTAACAGAACAACTGGTTTAAGCATGTCTATTTTCTAGAGGCTGGCTTGCAGTTTTGAAGCTCAAAAGAGATATTTCATGGTTTTCTAGCTGAATGATTTCCTTAGTGTTCCATGCAGATAAGTAAACCGTGTTGCACTGAACCACTTATTTTCAGGAAATATAGGTTTCTCATAAATTTAAAAAGGTTCATAAATAATATGAAATTGTTCATTTTGAGGGCTTTCCTCTCCATTAATTTAGGTTAGTGACCAGAAATATTTTTCTCTAACTGCCGACTTCCCTGCATACATTTTATAAGGTAAAGTGGCCCTGTGCTTGCACCCCTGGACTTATGGATTTCTTCTTCATCCATTTTTTAAAATTTGCTTTTACTTTTCAGTGGATTAATTTTCTTTGCTGGATACTTGTGTGAATGTGTGCTTTCATGTAACATGGCACCTGTGGAGGTGAGTGGACAGCTTAGGGAAGTCAGTTCTGTCCTATCATGTGCCTTCATTCAGAGGATCGGAATTAGGTTACCAGGCTTGTTTGCAAGTACCTCTAATGCTCTCCCTCTGCTGACCACCACCCAGTTCTCTCATTGGCTATGGCTTGAATCATTCCTGGTCTTGTTTGTGGTTTTCACTGTTGGTTAGAGAAGCTAGTAGATTCCAGATTTATTTATTTCCTTGCCTCTCTGTATATTAAAATGCCTCTTTTTCCAAGTACCTGACAAAATTAGTTTTTTGCTTAAGAAAGCCTGTTAAAAAATTTGCATCAAAAAGTACTAGTCAAATTTGGGATCTGTTGTAGCTAGCATTCTCTCTCAGTGTTGAGGTAACAAAACAGCCAAAGCCCCATTTCTTGACATTGTGTTAGGGCTAGCAAGAGAGACTGGCTAGCTGTGCAGGTAGGCTCAGCTGGACTGATGTGTTGCTGATCATGTTGATTGCATCTTTTTAAATTTTGTGGCATTAAGTGTTTTCATATGTCCCTGCCCATCTTATATAAACTCGTCCCTCCAGTACCATATCATTCCCTGTGCCTTCCTGATTCTTTATCATAGTGATGAATACTATGTGAGATTATTGGGCATATAATTATGTGTATTTTTTTTTCAATTTCAGTAGGGAATTTGTTTATATATGTTGAACATAGACGTTAATAGTTTGTCTATAATGAATATGTTTCATTTAAGCTAGATGTAATGTTTTCTTATTTCCTCTGCTTCCCTAGCATAGATTTTTACCAGCATCTTTGTGGTGATACTGCAAAACAGTTTTTGTAGGGATATCTTTTGTGTGTATGCATTTCACAAATGTGCATATATGGGTGCATGGTGCCAGGCATGCACATGATGAACATAGGGAAGGGTGTCATATATTTTCCACTCTTACCCTCATCGGTTTGAGAGAAGTTTGTCACTGAATTGGGATCTTGTTATTTCAACTTGGCTGACTGGCTAGTGAGCTGTCAGGATTTTCCTCCCTCTGCCTGCTAGTTGTGGGATTAAGTGTATGTTCAGTCATGCTCAATTTTTGATGAGGGTGCTGGGGATTCAAACAGAGGTTCTTCTTCTTGAAGAACAAGTTTTCTTACCCTCTAAGTCATATCACCAGTCTCTCTTTGGTTCATTTATTTTTCCTGCTGAAGTCAATGAAAAGAAGGAAAAAGAGACTTTCACCCTAAATTGTAGTAGTAGCACCAATAATGGTATATATCAAAATAATTAATTGGGTAAAGGTCTAACATAATATAGATGTCAGGTGGTTTTGTTATCTTTATCCCCGGGCATGCACCAAGCATGGTCAAGCTGAATCTTGATTTCATGTGCAAAGCATTCATAAGGATAACATTTTTATGTGCCATGAGGTGCTAGTTTCAATTACATAAAATAATGTATTTTTAAATGTCTAACACAGGGAATATAGAGGAATGATGGGGTTGTGCTTTCAGATATTTGCTAAACAAAGCAGGTGACTTGGGGAAGCATGGTCAGGTCTTGTCTTTCAGAGGTCTGGAACAAACAGACCTTGTTTGAATCCTCTGCCACTAGCCCCTATCAGTTTCTTTTCCCTGATAGCACAGGGACTCATGCAGCCTTATCTTTCACTTAAGAAAAGTCAGAAACACACACTTGAAATGAACTTGCTCCAGTTTCCAATATCATGCAGTTAAAACTTGAAATCATTATTTAATACAAAGGAATTTTTATGTAAAGTAGATAAAATTCCCAGCACACTAGGCCTATCGTTGGACTCTATGGTATGCTCTGGGTCATGAGATTATATGATTCTATTAGACTTGCAATTAAATTATAAGGAGTTAAATGTGGTGAAGCTGATAATAATTGGTGACTTAAATATAGCACTCTAGGTCAGTTTCATTTGTGTTAGCAAGGAGAATATTATAAACCTAAACTAGCAGAAGTTCATCATTTAGTAGCCTCTTAATAATGCTTGATTTTAGTAGATGAGTAAATGAACTGCTTCTTTAACAGTGCAGAAAGGCCAGGTGGAAGCTTGTTCAAGAAATCTAGTTAACATGCATTCACTGTGATACTTTTACTACTGTACATCTCAGTTGAAATGTTTTTAAAATTATAAATGTAGGTACTGACTTGAAGACTATAAAATTATTACCAGACCTAGTTAACCACAATCCATTTCTTCTTTTTTTCTTTTTCTTTCCTTCCTTCCTTCCTCCCTTCCTCCCTCCCTTCCTTCCTTCCTTCCTTCCTTCCTTCCTTCCCTCCTTCCTTCCTTCCTTCCTTCCTTCCTTCTTTCCTTCCATCCTTCTTTCTTTCCTTCCTTCCTCTCTCCCTTCCTTCTTTCCTTCCTTCCTTCCTTCCTTCCTTCCTTCCTTCCTTCCTTCCTTCCATCCTTCTTTCTTTCCTTCCTTCCTTCCGTCCTTCTTTCTTTCCTTCCTTCCTTCCGTCCTTCTTTCTTTCCTTCCCTCCTTTCTTCCTTCTTTCCTTCCTTCCTTCCTTCTTTCCTTCCTTCCTTCTTTCCTTCCTTCCTTCCTTCCTTCCTTCCTTCCTTCCTTCTTTCCTTCCATCCTTCTTTCTTTCCATCCTCTCTCCCTTCCTTCCTTCCTTCTTTCCTTGTTTGTAAAATTGGATCATTTATTTACCTTGTAGGGTTATAAAGATTCATTGACACATTTCCTAGATTCTAAGTTGCAGTGGTCATTGTTGTAATCAGGATATCGCTGTTTAAATCATTTCCTTGTCAGACTTGCCGGCTACCTCAGTCCTGGGAGGCATGATTAGAGGAATACCTGAAAGTACTAGCATGTTCTCATGACATCATAGCATGTGCCACAATGGCAATGGGTCTTCATTTATTGTGGTCTGATACTAGCTCTTAAAGATGTGAAGTTCTTTTAGGTGAGGGCACAAAATTAGCAGTGGTTGTTGAAATGACTGATGGTGACTCACAGCTAATAGTATTGAGTGGTCACCTCTGCGAGCAGTGGGAAAGAGAAAATCTATCCAGGTCAGAAAGCAGAACTGAAAGCGCAGCATTCCAAAGCCACTTAGGTGTTGCAGCAAACAGTTCTGCATGTTGCAATTGTCCCTCTGGGCATCATTAGACAACAGTGTAGTACAATAATTGATCATAACGAACCTGAGTCATTAAAAAACTCAAAATTGTTTTCATAATTTGTACATATGGTGCCAAGGAAAAATTTAAATGCAATTTAAAAATATCTTTAGTTAGATTGTTTAATGTTTTAAGTGTGATTTAATGATCTAAAGTCAGCGTTTGATTGCTTATTTTTTCCATCCCTGAATCCAGGACTCTGTACTTGCTAGGCCAGCATTCTCACACTATGCTATATCTCCAGATCTACTGTCCAGTTTTAGTGAGGTTTTCTAAAATATTTTATTTCTCTGGACCAATTTATTCTGAACTGTGGAATAAATGGGGCATTCTTGTGCTATATTTAAAAATTTTTCATGTCCCGAAGTCATTTTATTAATCAGTTTTGAGTTAGTTGCTTACTTTGCACTGTAAGTCAGACGTCTTTTTAGGACCCAAATTTCTTGGAATTAAGATCTTGCTACTTATGCCAGAGTGGCTTTGAAATTCCTCTGCATCTCTAAGGCCCTCCAACTCATGGTGGATTTCTCCTTCAGTCTTCCAAAAACTGAGATTACAATTGTGTACCACTGTGTTGGATTGAGGACTTTGTTGTATCCTTCTCTGTTTTCAAAGGAAAACATTTTGTTTGTATTGTCAAAGCATTTACTATAAATAAAAAATTCTGTTTTCCCAGTAATAAGTTTGGGCAATAACCTTTAAATAAGGTTCTTAGAAAGAAAAGACTACTTCATTCTTATAGTGTCTTCTTTCTGATTGTTGTGATCACTAGTGTGGTCTACACTGTAAGGAGGGGGTATTATTTCTGTGCGTTGTGCTATTTTCTCAGCCTGATAAAGCATTTGTCCTCAGTTGCTTATTCTTATTAGATGGGATGTTATTAGTAGTTCTCTCATGTTTATTTACCATTGATTTGATAGATCAGTAGGTCTTCCTTTCATCTTTTGCTCTGTGATCTTTTCCTAATTTGTGTGATTATATCTGAAGGATAATCAGAAATACCCTTTTAAGGAGTAAACCTTATGGAAAGAGAATTCATGGGGTTTCACAAAAGCTTGTAGTGCACTGAGAAATCAATGAGTTCATTCAGTGAACACCTCTACATCATAAAGATGATGGAAGAAGCTCATAATGCCCCAGCATGGAAAAGAGGCCCATTGCCTCACCTCCAGGCTGTAAGGTCAGGAAAATTACATGTGAAGTTTACAGGAAATAAGGGTTAGGGTTAGGGTTAGGGATAGGGTTAGGGTTAGGGTTAGGGTTAGGGTAAGATAGTTGAGGGTTAGGGTTAGGGTTGGAATGGAAATTCAGACCAGTGTTGTCATCCATGAAACACACTCTGTTTTAAAGCTAGAAGCATGCTCCTCCTTTCCAGAGATTCGAATACAGCAGGAAACGTCAGTGTGCTCAGAACAAAAGTACTGTGTTTCCTGCACATAGGGACCATATATAGTTCAACTCTGCTTATGAAACTGATATAAATCACAGCTCTTACATTCAATGATTTTAGTTAATAGTGAGAAATGTGTTAGCTTCGTGCAATCTGTAACTTCATTTGTGCCTACAAGTGACTTTGTTTTTCAGAAATGTACTCTTGCTTGTATAAAGAGACAGAGCAAGGGATTTTAGTCTGTTTCTGTAGGGAAAATCAGACCAGACTTCTCATCTATTAAAAACACTCTTCTTTAGAGCAAGAAGCACACTCCTGCTTTCCAGAGTCTCCATTACTGCAGGAAACGTGAGTGTGCTCAGAAGTAAAGACTGTGTTTCCCACTACGACCATATCAGTTCACTTTGCTTATGAACTGATACAAACCACAGCTCCTCTTTACATCAATGTCTTTAGTTAATAGTGAAAAATGTGACTTCTTAACTGTTATCTTCATTGACGAAAAGTGACTCGGTTTACCAGAAATGAACTCTTGCATTTAGGAAGACACAGAGTCCGGGGTTTAACTCCGTTTCTGAAGGGAAATTCAGACCAGTGTTCTCATCCATGATACACACACTGCTTTAAGGTAAGAAGCATGTTCCTGCTTTCCAGAGTGTCCAATACAGCAGGAAACATGAGTTGCTCAGAACAAAAGAACAGTGTTTCCTACATGGGACCATATCTAGTTCAACTCTGCTTGAAACTGATAAAAACCACAGTTGTTCTTACATCCAGAGCTCTTTAATTAATAGTGAGATACGCTTTGATTTTGTGAACTGTGTGTCTTCATTTGAACGGAAAAGTGACTCGGTTTACCAGAAATGAACTCTTGCTTGTAGGAAGACACAGAGCCCATGGTTTAAATCCGATTCTGAAGGGAAATTCAGACCACTGTTCTCATCAAAGAAACACACTCTGTTTAGAGCAAGAATCACGCTCCTGCTTTCCAGAGTCTCCAATACAGCAGGACACGTGAATGTGCTCAGAACAAAACACATGTGTTTCCTACACCTACGGACCACATCTAGTTCAACTCTGCTTATGAAACTGATACAAACCACAGCTCCACTTATATCCAATGCTCTTTAGTTAATAGTAAGAAATGAGTTAGCTTCGTGCAAAGTGTAACTTCATTTGACCACAAAAGGGAGTTGGTTTTCCAGAAAGGAACTCTTGCATGTAGGAAGACACAGAACACGGGATTTAACTCCGTTTCTGAAGGGAAATTCAGACCAGTGTTCTCATCCATGAAACATACTCTGCTTTAGATTAGGAAGCATGATGCTGCTTTCCAGAAACTCCAATACAGCAGGAAACGTGAGTCTGTGCCGAACAAACAGACTGTGTTTCCTACACATAAGGACCATATCTAGTTCAACTCTGCTTTTGAAACTGATACAAACCACAGCTCCTCTTACGTCCAAAGCTCTTTAATTAATAGTGAGAAACGCTTTAGATTCGTGAACTGTGTGTCTTCATTTGAGCCGAAAAGTGACTCGGTTTACGAGAAAAGAACTCTTGCTTGTAGGAAGACACAGAGCAGAACATTGACCTCCGTTTCTGAAGAGAAATTCAGACCAGTGTTCTCATCCATGAAACACACCCTGCTTTAGATTATGAAGCATTCTCCTACTTTCCAGAGTATCTAATACAGCAGGAAACGTGAGTCTGCACCGAACAAAAGGGCTGTGTTTCCTACACATACAGACCATATCTAGTTCAACTCTGCTTATGAAGCTGATACTAACCACAGCTACTCTTACATCCAAAGCTCTTTAGTTAATAGTGAGAAATGTGTTTGCTTTGTGCAGTGTGTAACTTCATTTGACCACACGAGGGAGTTGGTTTTCCAGAAATGAACACTTGCTTGTAGGAAGACACAGAGCCCGGGATTTAATTCCCTTACTGAAGGGAAATTCAGACCAGACTTCTCATCCATGAAACACACTCTCCTTTAGAGCCATTAGCACACTCGTGCTTTCCAGAAATTCCAGTACAGCAGGAAACGTAAGCGTGCTCAGAACTAAAGAACTGTGTTTCCTACACATACAGACCATATCTAGTTCAACTCCGCTCATGAAGCTGATACTAACCACAGCTCTTCTTACATCCAAATCTCTTTAGTTAATAGTGAGAAATGTGTTCGCTTTGTGCAATGTGTAACTTCATTTGACCACACGAGGGAGTTGTTTTACCAGATATGAACTCTTGCTTGTAGGAAGACACAGAGCCCTGGATTTGACTCTGTTACTGAAGGGAAATTCACAGCAGAAATCTCATCCATGCAACACACTCTGCTTTAGAACAAGAAGCACGCTCCTGCTTTCCAGAATCTCCAATACAGCAGGAAACGTGACTGTGCTCAGAACAAAACACATTTGTTTCCTACACATACAGACCATATCTAGTTCAACTCTGCTTATGAAACTGATACAAACCACAGCTCCTCTTACATCCAATGCTCTTTAGTTAATAGTGAGAAATGTGTTAGCTTCGTGCAAAGTGTAACTTCATTTGACCACAAGAGGGAGTTGGTTTTCCAGAAAGGAACTCTTGCATGTAGGAAGACACAGAGCACGGGATTTAACTCCGTTTCTGAAGGGAAATTCAAACCAGTGTTCTCATCCATGAAACACACTCTGCTTTAGATTAGGAAGCATGCTGCTGCTTTCCAGAGTCTCCAATACAGCAGGAAATGTGAGTCTGCGCCGAACAAAACGGCTGTGTTTCCTACACATGCAGACCATATCTAGTTCAACTCTGCTTATGAAGCTGATACTAACCACAGCTCCTCTTACATCCAAAGCTCTTTAATTAATAGTGAGAAACGCTTTGGATTCGTGAACTGTGTGTCTTCATTTGAGCCAAAAAGTGACTCAGTTTACCAGAAATGAACTGTTGCTTGTAGGTTGACAAGGAGCCTGGGATTTTACTCTGTTTCTGAAGGGAAATTGAGACCAGAGTTCTCATCCATGAAACACAATCTCTTTTAGAGCAAGAAGCACGCTGCTGCTTTCCAGAATTTCCAATACAGCAGGAAACGCAAGGGTGCTGAGAACAAAAAAGATGTTTTTCCTACTCCTAAGGACCATATCTAGTTCAACTCTGCTTATGAAACTGATACAACCACAGCTCCTGTGACATCCAGTGCTCAGCAGTTGCTGTTTAGAAACGTGTGAGCTTAGTGCACTGTGCATCTGTATCTGAGCCCCAGAGTGTCTGGGTTTATGAGAAATGAAGTGTTCCACTTAGGAAGACTCAGAGCCCGAGATTTAACTCCATTTCTGAAGGGAAATGCAGGACAGAGTTCTCATTCGTGAAACACACTCTGCTTTAGAGCAAGAAGCACATTCATGCTTTCCAGAGTTTCCAATATAGCAGGAAAGGAGAGCGTCCTCTGAACAAAAGAACTGTGTTTCCTCAACATATGGACCATATCTAGTTCAACTCTGCTTATGAAACTGATACAAACCACAGCTCCTCTTACATCCAGTGCTCTGCAGAGGTTGGTTAGAAACGTGTGAGCTTAGCGCACTGCATTTCTTCATTTGAACCCTAGAGTGACTGGGTTTACCAGAAATGAACTGTTGCATGTAGGAAGACTCACAGGCCGGGATTTGACTCCGTTTCTCAAGGGAAAATGAGACCAGAGTTTTCATCCATGAAACACATTCTGATTTAGAGCAAGAAATACGCTCCTGCTTTCCAGAGTTTCCAATACAGGAGGAAACTCTAGCCTGCTCAGAACAGAGAACTGTGTTTCCTACACATATGGACCATATCTTGTTCAACTCTGCTTGTGAATCTGATACATACCACAGCTCCTCTTACATTCAGTGCTCTGCATTTGGTGGTTATAAACGTGTGATCTCAGTGCACTGTGTATCTTAATTTGAGCCCCAGAGAAACAGGATTTACCAGAAATGAACTGTTGCTTGTAGGTAGACAAAGAGCCCAGGATTTGACTCCGTTTCTGAAGGGAAATTCAGACCAGACTTTTCATCCATGAAACACACTCTGCTTTAGAGCAAGAAGCATGCTCCTGCTTTCCAGAGTTTCCAATACAGCAGGAAACACGAGCATGCTCAGAACAAAAGAACTGTGTTTCCTACACATACGGACCATATCTGGTTCAACTCTGATTATGAAACTGATACAAACCCCAGCTCCTCTAACATCCACTGCTCTGCATTTGGTGGTTAGAAACGTGTGAGCTTAGTGCACTGTGTATCTTATTTTGATCCCCGGAGAAACAGGGTTTACAAGAAATGAACTGTTGCTTGTAGGTAGAGACGGAGCCCGAGATTTAACTCTGTTTATGAAGGGAAATTGACACCAGAGTTCTCATCCATGAAACACACTTCTTTTAGAGCAAGAAGTACGCTGATGCTTTCCAGAGTTTCCAATACAGCAGGAAACGCAAGGGTGCTGAGAACAAAAAAGCTGTGTTTCCTACTCCTATGGACCATATCTAGTTCAACTCTGCTTATGAAACTGATACAAACTATAGCTCCTGTGTCATCCAGTGCTCTGCAGTTACTCGTTAGAAATGAGTGATATTAGCGTACTGTGTATCTACATTTGAACCCAAGAGTGACTGGGTTTACCAGAAATGAACTGTTGCTTGTAGGAAGACACAGAGCCCAGGATGTAACTCCTTTTCAGAAGGGAAATTCAGAGCTGAGGTCTCATCTGTGAAACACACTCTGCTTTAGAGCAAGAAGCACGCTCCTGCTTCCAGAGTTTCCAATATAGCAGGAAAAGCGAGCGAACTCAGAACAAAAGAACTGTGTTTCCTAAACATATGGGACCATATCTAGTTCAACTCTGCTAATGAAACTGGTACAAACCACAGCTCCTCTTACATCCAGTGCTCTGCAATGCCTAGTTAGAAACGGGTGAGCTTAGTGCACTATATTTCTTCATTTGAACCCAAGAGTGACTGGGTTTACCAGAAATGAACTCTTGCTTGTAGGTAGAGACAGAGCCCGAGATTCAACTCTGTTTCTGAAGGAAAACTGAGACCAGAGGTCTCATAGATGAAACACACTCTCATTTAGAGCAAGAAGCACGCTGCTGCTTTCCAGAGTTTCCAATACAGCAGGAAAGGCAAGCGTGCTCAGAACAAAAGAGCTGTGTTTCCTATACCTACGGATCATATCTAGTTCAACTCTGCTTATGAAACTGATACAACCACAGCTCCTGTGACACCCAGTGCTCTGCAGATGCTGGTTAGAAAAGTGTGAACTTAGCGCACTGTGTATGTACATTACAACCTGAGAGTGACTGTGTTTACCAGAAATGAACTGTTGCTTGTAGCAAGACACAGAGCCCAGAATTTAACTCTGTTTCTGAAGGGAAATTCAGAGCACAGTTCTCATCCATGAAACCCACTCTGCTTTAGAGCAAGAAGCACACTCCTGCTTTCCAGAGTTTCCAATACAGCAGGAAACGCGAGCATGCTCAGAACAAAGAACTGTGTTTCCTACACATACGGACAATATCTAGTTCAACTCTGCTTGTGAAACTGATACAAACCACAGCTCCTCTTATATCCAGTGCTTTGCCGTTGCTGGTTAGAAATGTGTGAGCTTAGCGCACTGTGTATCTTCACTTGAGACCCAGAGTGACTGGGTTTACCAGAAATGAACTGTTGCTTGTAGGTAGACACGGAGCCCGAGATTTAACTCTGTTTGTGAAGAGAAATTGAGACCAGAGTTCTCATCCATGAAACACACTCTGCTTTGGAGCAAGAAGCACGCTCCCGCTTTCCAGATTTTATCACACAACAGGAAAGCTCAGCATGCTCAAAACTAAAGAACTGTGTTTCCTATACCTTCGGACCATATCTAGTTCAACTCTGCTTATGAAACTGATCCAAACCTCAACCCCTCTTACATCCAATGCTCTGCAGTTGCTGGTGAGAAACGTGTGAGCTTCGTGACTGTATATCTTCATTTGAGCCCCAGAGTGACTGGGATTTCCAGAAATGAACTGTTGCTTGTAGGCTGACACAGAGCCTGGGATTTAACTCAGTTTCTGAAGGGAAATTTAGACCAGAGTTCTCCTACATGAAACACACTCTGCTTTGGGACAAGTGGCATCTCCTTTTTTCAGTGTTTCCAATTGAGCAGAAACAATGAGCTTGCTCAGAACAAAAGAACTGTGCTTCTTACACACACGGGCCATATCTAGATTAACTCTGTCTAGGAATCTGATATGAACAGCACTTCCACTTACATGCAATGTGCAGTAAATGCTGGTTTGAAATGCGGGAGCACTATGCAATCAGTATTCCAAGTGAGCCCATGAGTTACTGGCTTTACCAAAAATGAACTGTTGCTTGTGGGAAGACAGAAAGCATGGGAATACACTCCATTTTCGAAGGGAAATTGACCCCAGATTTCCCTTACCAGAAGCAGACTCTGCTTCTGCAGCAAGAAGCATGCTCCTGCTTTCAGTGTTTCCAATAGAGAGGACACAGTGAGCTTGCTCAGAACAAAAGAACTGGGCTTTGTACACACATTGGCCATAACAAGATTAACTCTGCTTAGGAAACTGATATGAACAGCAACCTCTGCTTATATCAAATGGGCAGCTCTTGCTGAGAATAGACATGACGGCTCTTTGCACCGTGTATCTCAATGGGAGCCCAAGAGGGACAGGGTTTACCAGAAATGAACTGTTGCTTGTAGGAAGACACATAGCATGGAAATAAACCCTGTTTTTGAAGGGAGATTGAACCCTGAATTCTCTTACAGGAAAGACAATCTGCTTTTGGAGCAAGAAGCACGCTACTGCTTTCCAGAGTTTCCAATACAGCAGGAAACGTGAGCATGCTCAGAACAAAAGAACTGTGTTTCCTACATATACGGACCATATCTAGTTCAACTCTGCTTACAAAAGTGATATGAACAGCATCTCATCTTACATTCAAAGCGCAGCAGTTTCTGGTTAGAAACAAGAGATCACTGAGTACTCTGTATCTCCATGTGAACCCTAGAGTGACAGGGTTTACCAGAAATGAACTGTTGCTTGTAGGAAGACACACAGCATGGAAATAAACTCTATTTTTGAAGGGAGATTGAACCCTGAATTCTCTTTCAGGAAAGACAATCTGCTTTTGGAGCAAGAAGCACGCTACTGCTTTCCAGAGTTTCCAATACAGCAGGAAACGTGAGCATGCTCAGAACAAAAGAACTGTGTTTCCTACATATACGGACCATATCTAGTTCAACTCTGCTTACAAAAGTGATATGAACAGCATCTCATCTTACATTCAAAGCGCAGCAGTTTCTGGTTAGAAACCAGAGATCACTGAGTACTCTGTATCTCCATGTGAACCCTAGAGTGACAGGGTTTACCGGAAATGAACTGTTGCTTGTAGGAAGACTGACAGCATGGGATTTAACTCCGTTTCTGAAGGGAAATTCAAACATAGTTCCCATGCATGAAACACACTCTTCTTTGGTGCAAGAATCATGCTCCTGATTTCAGTGTTTCCAACTGAGCAGAAACAGTGAGCTTGCTCAGAACAAAAGAACAGTGCTTCCTACACACATGGGCCATATCTATATTAACTCTGATTAGGAAATTGATATGAACAGCAGCTCCTGTTACATCCAATGTGCTGCAATTTATGGGAAGATTCGTTGTAGCTCTGTGCACTGTGTATCACCATGTGAGCCCAAGAGTGACTGGGTTTACCAGAAATGAACTGTTGCTTCCAGGAAGACTGACAGCATGAGATTTACCTATGTTTTTGAAGGGAAATTGAAACCTGAGATCCCATACATGAAACACACACATCCTCCTTCTTTAAGTGTTTCCAATAGAGCAGAAACCATGAGCTTGCTCAGAACAAAAGAACTGTGCTTCCTACACACACAGGCCATATCTACATTAACTCTGCTTAGGAAACTGATATGAACAGCAGCTCCTCTTACATCAAATGGGCTACTCTTGCTCAGAAGAGAGAACATGGCTCTTTTCCCTGTATATCTATACAGGAGCCCAAGAGATACTGGGTTTACCAGAAATGAACTGTTGCTTATAGGAAAACAGACAGCATAGGAATAAACTCTGTTTTCAAAAGGAAATTGAACCCTGATCTACATTATAAGAAAGACACTCTGATTTGGAGCAAGAAGAACGCTCCTGCTTTCCAGAGTTTCAAATACAGCAGGAACCATGAGTGTGCACAGAACAAAAGTACTGTCCTACACATGAGGACAATATCAGTTTCAACTCGGCTTACGAAACTGATACTAACAGCATTTCCTCCTACATCCAATGCGCTGCCATTGCTGGGAAGAATCGCATGAGCTCTGTGCACTGTGTATCATCACCTTGTGAGCCCAAGAGTGACTGGGTTTACCAGAAATGAACTGTTGCTTTTCAGGAGAATGATAGCACAGAATTTAACTCCATTTTTCAAGGGAAATTCAAACCATAGTTCCCATACATGAAACAAACTCTCTTTTGGAGCTCGAAGCATGCTCCTGATTTCAGTGTTTCCAATAGAGCAGAAACAGTGACTTTGCTCAGAAGAAAAGAACTGTGCTTCCTGCATAAATGGGCCATATGTAGATTAACTCTTCTTAGTAAGCTGATATGAACAGCAGCTTCTCTTACATCAAATCTGCTGCTCTTACTCAGAACAGACATGAGGGCTCTTTGCACTGTGTATCTCCATGGGAGCTGAAGTGTGACTGGGTTTACCAGAAATGAACTGCTGTTTGTAGGAACTCAGACAGCATGGGTATAAACTCCTTTTTTGAAAGAAAATTGAACCCTGATTTCCCTTACCAGAAAGACACTCTGCTTTTGGAGCAAGAAGCACGCTCCTGCTTTCCAGAGTTTCCTCTACAGCAGGAATCGTGAGCTTGCTCAGAACAAAAGAACTGTGTTTCCTACACATAAGGACCATATGTACTTCATCTCTGCTTACAAAACTGATAGGATCAGCTGCTCCTCTTACACCAATGCACTAAAATTGCTGGTTAGAAACGTATGAGCTCTGTGCAATGTGCATCTCCATGTGAGCCCAAGAGTGACTAAAACACACTCTGCTTTGGAGCAAGAAGTGTGCTACTGCTTCCAATGTTTCCAATAGTGCAGAAACAGTGAGCTTGCTCAGAACAAAAGAACTGTGCTTCCTACACCTAAGGTCCATATCTTGAATAACTCTGCTTAGGAAACTGATATGAACTGCAGCTCCTCTACATCAAATGAGCTGCTCTTGCTCAGAACAGACACGAGGGCTCTTTGCACTGTGTATCTCAATGAGAGCCCAAGATTGCCTCAGTTTACCAGAAATGAACTGTTGTGTAGTGGGTAGCCATCCCAGCATTGGCCTGGAAGTTCCAACCCCCACTGAGGCTTTGGTAATGGTCCACACAGAGAGGGATTATGCTCAAAAATTAATCAAAATTGAGGGCTTAAAACAAATAAATAGAAACAAAGAAATCATACAAAGGATGAAATAAAACAAAGAGTTGGTTATTGAGAAAATCAACAAGATAGACTTATCTAAATTAATCAAAAGACACAGAGAGAGCGAGCATCCAAATCAACAAAATCAGAAATGAAAAGGGAGACATAACTTCAGACAATGAGGAATCCAGAGAATCATCAGATCATACTTCAAAAACCTGTACTCCACAAAAGTGGAAAATATGAAAAAAGTGGACAATTTTCTGGACAGGTACCACATACCAAAGTTAAATCAAGACCAGATAAACTACTTAAGTAGGCCAATAACCACATAGGAAATAGAACAGTCATTAAAAGTCCCCACACCCCCAAAAAGTCAAGACCAGATGGTTTCAGCTCAGAATTCACCAAAATTTCAAAGAAGAGCTAAGTTCAATACTCTTCAAATTGTTCCACACAACAGAAATGGAAGTAACATTACCAAAACACTTTTTATGAGGCTACAGTTACCCTGATACCCAAACCACACTAAGATGCAACAAAGAAAGAGAATTACACACCAATCTCCCTCATGAATACTGATGCAAAATAAAATACTCAATAAAATATTGGCAAAACAAACTCAAGAATACATAAAAAAAATTATCCCCACGATAAAGTAGGCTTCATCCCAGGGATGCAAGGATGGTTCAACATAAATTTGGCAATGTAATACACTAACATAAACATAAACTGAAAGAAAAAAACCCACATAATCATCTCAATAGATGCTGAAAAAGACTTTGACAAAAATCTAATACCTGTGGTGGTACTGTGTTCCCCAAAATATTGTGTAACTAATAAGCTTATGTGGGTCAGAGAACAGAAAGCAACTAGATACTTAGGCTACCAAACTGGTGGCACTCACGCCTTTAATCATAGCATTCCAAGAGCCAGAAATCCCTCTGGATCTCTGTGAGTTTAAGCCACATTGAAACAGCCAGGCATGGTGACTCACCCTTTAATCCCAGGGAGTGATGGTAGAAAGCAGAAAGACATATAAGGCATGAGGACCAGGAACTAGCAACATTTGGCTGGTTAAGCTTTTAGGCTTTGAGAAGCACAGTTCAGCTGAGATTCATTTGGATGAGGACTCAGAAGCTTGCAGTCTGAGGAAACAATACCAGATGAGGAACTAGCGAGGTGAGAAATCTTATGTGAGCGCTTGTTCTGCTTCTCTGATCTTCCAGAATTAACCCCAATAACTGGCCTCAGGGTTTGATACCTTATTTAATAATTAGCTCTTAAGAATTCATGCTACCAAAACACCCCTTCATGATAAAGGTTCCTAGAGAGATCAGAAACAACAAGAACAACTTAAACTAATAAAGGGCAATTTTTCCAACAAGGCCACAGCCAACATCAAATGCAAGTGTAGTAGAAACTCAAAGTGATTCCATTAAACATCAGGACCCAAGACAAACTGTGCCACGCTCCCAATTATTTACTGAATAGAGTACTTGAAATTCCTAGGCTAAAGCAATAAGACAAAACTAAAGGAGATCAAATGGAGTAGAAACTGGAAAGGAAGAAGTCTAAATTTTCACTATTTGCAGATAATATGATAGTTTAAATAAGTTACCCCCCCCCAAATTTAACAGGGAACACCTACTGCTAATAAACTCATTCAGTTATGTAAGAGGACACAAGATTAACAAAAAACAAAAACAAAACAAAAACCTCAGTATCCCTCCTATCTACAAATGATAAAGGGCTAAGAAAGAAATCAGAGAAACATCACTGTGGTGATATATTGAGTCTCCCAATGCATCCTAATAAACTTATTTGGGGTCAGAGGACAGAACAGTCATTACATAGACACAGAGGCCAGAAAATGGTGGCATACACGCCTTTAATCCTATCACTTCGGAGTTAGAGACCCATCCGGATCTCTGTGAGTTTAAAGCCATACTGGAAACAGCCAGGCACGGTGACTCACACCTTTAAACCCAGGAAACAATCACAGAAAGCAGAAAGATATATATGGAGTGAAAACCAGGAACTAGAGGTGGTTAAGTTTTAGGCTTTTGAGCAGCAGTTCAGCTGAGATTAATTTGGATGAGGACGCAGAGGCTTCCAGTCTGAGGAAACAGGATAAGCTGAGGAATTGGCAAGGTGAGGAAGCTGTGGCATGTTTTGATTCTCTGATCTTCCAGCTTTAACCCAATATCTGGCTCCAGGTTTATTTTTATTAGTAAGACCTTTTAAGATTCGTGTAATGTATTACCCTTTACAATGACCACAAATAATATAAAATACCTTGGGGTAACTTTAACTAATCAAGTGAAGAACCTGTGTGACAAGAACTTTAAGTCTCTGAGTTCTTTTATTCTGACCAGGCTCACTGTTTCTGCTCTATTGGAAACACAGAAAACAGGAGCATGCTTCTTGCTCCAAAGTAGAGTGTGCTTCATGTATGGGAACATGGGTTTGAATTTCCCTTCAGAAACGGAGGTAAATCCCATGCTATCAGTCTTCCTACAAGCAACAGTATTGGTGAAATTATTAAGGCCACTCCACGTAGTTAAAAGGGAGGTTTATTTTGTGGGGTACTTACAAATGAGAGGGTAGGTTACAGGGTCTGGCAAGGGTATAGCACAATCCGGCGTTGTTCTCTGGAGAACTCTGCTCGGTCTACCTCCAGCCTCCAGAGTCCGGGAACCAAGAGAGTGAGTACTTCCCGATCCTTCGTCTTCCGCTTCCTCCTCTGCCCGCCTTGTGGGCGT
>NC_050451.1:28965922-28969933 GCF_903995425.1 Onychomys torridus
CTTGCTTCATCCACTCCTTGACAGAGCTCTTCAGATTGGATGGGGAGACCCCACCCAAGACTCACTTCTGTCATTATGTCACCAAGAAATCTGTAAATCCTTCTCATTCTCACAGACTATATTTCACTAGCATGATAATACGTCATTTTATACTGGTGACTGTCACTGTCAGCTCTAGACAGCCTGTCCTATATGCCTCCATCTACAGCTACAGAAAAACCACTTGCTCTCAGTGGCTTTGTGAAACGCTTCTTGGGAATTGTGACTCAGGCTTCCATCCCAAGTCCCTGTCATCCCCCTCCCCCACTCTTCTCCTGACTTATAATGCAGAAAAATTGTGTTGTCTTTGTGGAACAAAAGTTGAGGGAGGATAATGGAGTGGGTGCTTCCCTCAGCTGCCACAAGGTGAAGCCACGGGGAATGCCTCTCCTCAGAAGCTTCTCTTCAGAGGTGACTTTCTGCCAAGGGGCAGCCTAAGGGCTCTCAGTCAAGCTGGCTTTTGTCTCTCAAGGGCTGTCCCTTTCCTCCCGGGCTCACTCTGTTTCCTGCGGACCCCTGTCTCAGAGGGCCACAGAGCCTTCCACTCTGTTCAAAGCTCTGTGTTTGCAGGCCTACTATGTGCCAGGCCCTGAGCCAAGGCCTTTCATGCTTCCTCCTGCCCTTCAAAGACGTCTTGCTCCTTTGATAATCTGTTTTCCACCATGAGGTTGGGTTTGCTATTTCATTTCACAGACAGATAACTGGAAGCTCAATAGAGTGACAGGGCAAGGCCAGGGCCGTGAGCTTGTGTTAGATGATTCTGGGGTCAGAGCAGACCACTGCCTCTTTATCTGTTCTCCCTCTAAATTCCCACAATCTTTCAGGCTTACAACACGAGGGCCTGGGAAAGATGCCAGGTCATCTGCTGGGCTCTCAACCTCTTCTTCCACCACTCAGGTCTAAAATATTCCCTTCTCAATTCTCCAAACTGGGGTGGGGGGAACAATTTCACAGTGGGAGTCTGGAGAAAAACCATTTCCTGTGGTATTACAAAAGCAGACTGTCCAGTCTGAATGATCTAGTGCTGGGTGGGCCTTTAAATGTGGCTGTTGTCTTCAAGGAATGTTCTAGAATCTGCATAGTCCAAGTGCAGCATGTGAAGTCAGTCCCCAAGCATGTAGCTTTGGGCCCTTGTGTGTCTTTCTGAGTCTCATTCTTTTCATTTGATATCAACCAAACAGCAATAATACCAGCCATGCCTGACCAGAGTCCATGATCTGTGGGTGTTAGAGGCACTAGCCCAGTTCTGGTGCCTGGAGGCAGTAATTAGCAGCAGGCACAGTGGGGTACACTGGGTCTGAGGCAGGGTTGAGTGATTCTTCTGGTCTTCATTTGATTGTTCCTGCTTCAATGTCCAGGGCAGGGGACCAGATGGTCAGCTGTGGCCTGGGGCTCTGACTGCTTTACCTAGCCGTGCCTGCTGCCCCTACATGGCTGCCCCTTATGGATTCAAGGAGAGTGAGCGGGGTGGGGGTACCCCTTTTCTGTCCCTGATTCCCGAGAACCAGCGAAGAAGCTATGCCAGGCTCTGGAAATTATGAGCTAATGTCAGCCAGGCCTGGCGCTTAAGGCAGTCCTGGCTGGGATGAATTCCAAATGAGGTACAGTGGCTTTGGGGTTTGGGGGACAGTGGAGACACATATGCCTCTTACTCCAGACAGGAGGAAATGCCCAGAAAGCAGGAACACTCTGCTGGTCCTTGTTCCTGTCACTCCTTGGCCTGGTCCTGGCATGTGGTGAAATGCTATCCCTAGGGTCAAGGGGCAAGGTCGATTTTATTTGGGAGGTCCTGGCCTTGTGTGTAAAACTCTCTCTCACCCTCTCACTGTTCACTAAACTTCAAGGGAGGCTAAGCAGCCTCCACCCAGCTTGTATCTGGCCTACAGAGTCTTCCTTGCTCATCTGCCCTGCCTTTAACAGGACTTTCCCAGACAGAGTGGAGTGCTGGCATGGGTGGGACCCATGTGATGATGCTAGCACCTTCCCTGACCTCTAGATCCTTTCCTGGGAGGAGAACATGAGCTGTGTCCCACACAGAGGGCTTTGGGCAGTGAGGAGGAAGATGCAGGCTCCCCCAGGATGGGGAGAGGGTGTCACTGGCAGCGAGGTAGAAGCTTGAGCACAATGGACAGACAGGTGGGAGTCAGCAGGGAAATGGAGAGTGTGCCTCCAAGGAGAGAGGTATGCAAGCCAGAGGAGAGGAAGAAAGAGAAGGGAGAGAGGTGAGGAAGAATGGCATGCCATGGTTGGTTCTTGTAGCTGGTCTTACATCCAGGGCAGGTGTGGGTGGTGAAGACATCAGAAGACAGTGAAGAAGGGCCTGGCAGCCATATTACAGAGTCTGGTCTACCCTGGGCTCAGTGCTGTTTCTAGAAGAAAAGAGGGAGAGGAGGCAAGGCTGGAAGCATGGGAGTGCCTTGTAGCTACTGTCATCATCTAGGCAAGAGCACATTGGCTGTGTGGATGGGGGGACAGATAAACTAAAGTCATTTAGCCAAGTGTGGTAACATAGACCTGTAATCCCAGAAACTGAGGAAAGAGGACCATCAATTTGAATTTAGTCTGAGCTACACAGTGAAACCCTGTTCTACACCCTTCCCAATGCAACACAAACAAAAGCGACATTTAGCTCTGTTAATGAATAAACTTACCAGTAATGGAAAGGAAGACGAAAGGCTCAAGAGTCTTTGGGCAAAATTTCTGCCAAGTTTTGTAGAGATATTCTTGTAAACGACCAGAGACAGGGAGCTCACTAACTGTTCATGAAGACAGTATAGTTTGACTACCCCTGCTTTGGAAACTCCAAATTTGAGACATTCTTAAATCCAAAGCCTTTTGAAGGCTGCATGGTGCTTCAAGAAGAAAACCCACTTGATCTCTCTTATCAGGCCACAGTCAGAACATAATTATACAAACGTGTTATGCACACTTAACCTTCAGGCTCAGAAATTTATAGGGAAGACAAGTGAATTTTGTGTTTGGTTTTGGGTGACATTCCCCAAGGCATTTCATTATGTGTACACAAACAGCCCCAAATCAGAAGCACTTTTTTTTTCTTTTTCTTTCTTTCTTTTTTTTTTGGAGCTGAGGATCGAACCCAGGGCCTTGCACTTGCTAGGCAAGCGCTCTACCACTGAGCTAAATTTCCAACCCCAGAAGCACTTCTGATCCCAAGGACTTCAAAGTGGGCCCGTTCCTTAGGCAACATGTGGTCCCCATCCCAGGAGGTCACCATATTGTTGCTGAACTGAGTGTGAACACCCAATAGTCATTTAGCCCAGAACTCCTGGACTCAAATGATTCTCCTGTCTCAGCTTCCTGAGTAGCTGAGACTATAAGGTGTTTACCAACACCACTATGCCTGGCGGGGCCCAAGGATCTCAGAGACTCTGTTTGCATTTGCTCCGTTTTGGAACATTTCCATGTGGGTCTGCAGGCTGCAGGCCTTAGAACAAGTGTGGTACAGAAAGGTGTCTGGGAGTCTAGTTTGGACATGTACACTCTTTTTCTCTCCCTCCATGTTTTGTTGTTCCTCATGGTGTCGTGTGGATGTTCTCAGTTTTCTAGTTTGGGAGCTTCTTCCTTTTCTATTTTGGTCAATAAGAACAGCAAATAACATATTAACAAGGACAGCTACCTTCTTTAGTCAGCTGAGCCATTCAACTGCAGAGACCCTGTTTAAGGAAGAAGTTAGATTATTGAAGGTCTCTCAGCCGGTATGAGAGCAGACAAGGGAAGAAGATATCGACCCATGCCAATATGCTCAGCAAGGACGTTATTTGTCCAAAGTCACACATTGCAGGCCAGGTCTACCTGACTGGGGAATCTGACCTGTGCCTCTGTCTACTTCTCATGCTGGATAGATGGGCAGGGTAGATGAAGTCATGAGCAGTTATGTAAGGCAAGCTGATAGGCCCAAGTGAGCAGATCGCATATCAAGGCTCTGAACCTAGATGGTAGCGGTATTTCTGA
>NC_050451.1:28969958-28974958 GCF_903995425.1 Onychomys torridus
CTGAAACGTTACATCACTGGCCACCCGCCTCTGTGACCCTAAGACACTCACTCACAGATGCTGGGTTTCACCATCCTAGCTGCAGTTCCCAGCTGACCCACCCCCACCTCATGACAATTGTCTTTCAACCAGGCTGCAAACACAGGTTATGGGGATGAAGGGCAAAGGTCGGGTTGAGGGAGAGCTGGATGCCTGTGGCTTCTACTGAGCTGCCCATCTCTCACAGCATGCTTCTTCTGAAAGAGAGAGAGAGAGAGAGAGAGAGAGAGAGAGAGAGAGAGAGAGAGAGAGGGAGGAAGGAAGGAAGGAAGGAAGGAAGGAAGGAAGGAAGGAAGGAAGAAAGAAAGAAAGAAAGAAAGAAAGAGAGAGGTAGCCAACAAACTCCTTGTTGGAAAAAAGTCCTCCTCTGAGTTACTTCTGTACCTGATGTCCTCTCAGTTCACAGAGTCTGATAGGGTTAGACTGTAAACTCTTTTTTCCCTTAAGTTAAAAAAAACGATTATGTGTATGGATGTTTGCCTGCATCATGTATGTGTCTGGTACCTTCAGAGGCTAGAAGAAGGCATTGGATCCCATGGAACAGGAGCTACAGGTGACAGCGACCTACCATGTGGGTCTTGGACCCAAACCCAGGTTCTCTGGAAGAGTAGAGAGTGCTTTTAACTCCAGAACTATCTCTCCAGCCCCAGATCCTAGGTTCTTCTTTATTTTTTCTTTATTTTGTTTTTTCAAGACAGGGTTTCTCTGTGCAGTTTTGGTGCCTGTCCTGGATCTCATTCTGTAGACCAGGCTGGCCCCAAACTCACTGAGTTTTGCCTGGCTCTGCCTCCCAAGTGCTGGGATTAAAGGCGTGTGCCACCACCGCCTGGCAGTTCCTAGATTCTTAATGGTCCCCAGACCACTAGCAGCATCTAGGACAGTGGTTCTCATAGTTACGACCCCTTGGGTGGTTGAATGATCCTTTCATAGGGGTCACCTGAGACCATCAGAAAACACAGATATTCATATTATAATTCATAACAGTAGAAAAATTATGGTTATGAAGTAGCAAGGAAAGTAATTTCATGGTTGGGGGTCGCAGCATTAGTAAGGTTAAGAACCACTGACCTACGAAGTTGTTAATATTCAAATTCTTAAATCCTTTTCCATATTCTGGGAACAACAATCTGTGTTTTAACAAGCCTTCCAGGTGACTCTCATGCCCCCTACCTTTGAGATACTCTGGATTAGATCTTCTCTTTATGAGTCCACAGTTAGGGGAGACCATTGTGGAATGAGATATGTGGCCATAGAAGGCTTCTCCAAGTTGGTTGCTTATCAGAAATAGACTTTTGAAGGACAAGTAGGGGTCACAGCCGGAATGTGGGTGTGAGAAGCAGTGCTTCAACTCTTACCTGGTACGCACCAGCATCAAAACCTAGAGTGACCATCAAGGTCAGGGGTGGAACGCAAAATTGACTGACCCTGATTGTGTTACTATTGATTATAGGTGTTACATACATATTTAATCATAGAAGTCTAATTTGGGTCAAATGCCCATCAATTCATTCACACATATGTAATTCATCAATCCCCCATCCATTTGCCCATCCATCCACCTGCCTGTCCACACATCCACACACCTGTTCATTACTCTTTCCAACCATCCATGCATACATGCATGCATCCTATGCATTCCTTTATTTTCTTTTTCTGAGACAGAATCTGGTGTAGCTGAGGCTGACCTTGAACCCCTGATACTCCTGCCTCTGCATCTCAAATACCCAAATTACAGGTGTGAGACACTGCCCCTGGCTTATTTTTTCTTGCAACCCAAGTGAGCCTTCTTTGGCTTCAGACACTCAGCTATGACCTTCCTTTGCAGAAACTGAAGTAGGCAGAGATACCAACTTGCACACTCAGATACCCGAGTATTATGTGGAACCCAGTTGGCAGAACAAATTCCCATAACACCCGAGTCACTGAAGAATCTGCATAGAGCTTTCTGTTGAACAGTTTCCCGTCACTGTCTAAACCTTAGTGTAGCATGCATCTTAAAAAGTCTTATTAATAAAAACAAACCTGGAGCTGGGTATTGGGGTGAATGCTGGAAGATCAGAAAAACAGAACAAGCCACATCCACCTCACCTTGCCAATTCCTTAGCTGATCCTATTTCCTCAGACTGGAAGCTTATGAGTCCTCATCCAAATGGATCTCAGCTGAACTGCTGCTCAAAAGCCTAAAAGCTCAACCAGGCTCTAGTTCCTGGTCCTCAACACCTTATATACCTTTCTGCTTCCTGCCATCACTTCCTGGGATTACAGGCATGTGTCACCACGCCTGGTTGTTTCCAGAGTGGCTTTGAACTCACAGAGATCCAAATGGATCTCTGCCTCTGGAATGCTAGGATTAAAGGCATGTGTGTGCCACCATTGCCTAACCTCTATGTTTAATATTGTGGCTATTCTGTTCTCTGACCCCAGATAAGTTTATTAAGGTGCAAAATATATTGGGGGACACAATATCACCACACCCTAGAGCCAATATTTTTGGGTGTCATGGGATAGGACCAATATGTAACTTCAAGTTCTGATTTTGACTAGAGAAGTGTGAGTGAGCTAGATGTGTCCAGAGGAGAACTTCAGCCAGCCAGGAGGCCTGACCCCATTTGTTCAGCCCCTACAGTGGCCCCCACCTCCCTTTCTTACTACATTTCTTAATGATGTATTCATTTTTTATGTGCATTGGTGTTTTGCCTGCATGTATGTCTGTGTCAAATCCCCTGAAGGTGGAGTTACAGACAGTTGTACACTGCCCTGTGAGTGCTGGGAATTGAACCCAGGTCTTCTGGAAGAACAGCCAGTACTCTTAACTACTGAGCCAACTCTCCAGCCCCAAGTTTCTGATTTAATTTTGAAAATAATACTGTGAAATCTGAGGAAATTCAGACTCAGAATGTAAATGATTTCTTCCAAGATACAAAGGAAATAAACAGTAGGGACATGAGGGAGCCTGAATCCTGGGTCCTCCCCCCCCCCCAAGTATTGTGCTCAGCCATGTGACGTCTATTTGCAATATTGGATATTTGGGTACATTATTACCTGGGTTCTATTTAGGCAAGATGAGGTCATTCTGGGGTGTTCAGGCTGCATACAACACTCATGTGAAAGAATAAATATGAAGCCATGTTTAATCCAGAAGGCAAATTCTGGAAACCCAAGATTAATTTCCAAAGGGAAGTCACCATGTCCCTCAACTAGAAGGAACAGATAGATCCTGACCTCACCATGCATAAAGACTCTGATAACAGAAGAAGAAAACAGTCTTTTTACATCTCGTGGTCCCCATGAAAGGTCACTGTGAAAAGAAAATCAACACATACACTGGTAGTAAAAACGTGGCTCTTTGAACAATACCAAAATACTTCAGTAACCCTCCATATAGAATTAATTAACATGAAACCCAGCATCCTGGTTGCTGCAGAGCCCTAAAGTGGTTGCCAGAATTTAATTAGACTTAACCTTTTTTCCTACACCAGCACTGCTTTATAATAACTGCAGATCATTATTAATTCCTTTGGTGTTCGCTGTAATAACATTAATCACGATGAACTTCTTTCTGTGGTAATGTGTATGTAATATGTAATTCCATCACAACTGAGTATTAGTTAAAGCTAAATTGAAATTAATTTCACAAAAAAGACACTATTTGTTATTGGATACTGTATATTCATAAAATAACATTTTAGAGCAGTTTATAGTGAGGTGGCCAGATTAGGAGGCATTTGGTAAGCTGGTAAAAGTTCACTGACAGAACTATTTGTTGTTGATGACTGGAGCCATTCTGACTGCTGGCTTCTAGGATCCCAAAGGGACTTGAAATATCAAATCAGAAAATGAGGTGCTATTCTGGAGTGGTCCTTAGAGAGACAATACCTTAGCAATCTCCTAGCTTGGATGGACTCCTCTGGGACCTGCCTCTTGAGAGTTCAAGTCTCACTGAACTTAGGTTACAAGCTCACCATTTGCTTTTCTCAGGGTCAGCCTTTTCTTCTGCAAAATGGCTCAATAACCCCTGTCCCTCATGGTGATCTCCAGGGGTAGTTTTGAAATATAGTGATAACCTGTGCAAAATGTAGCCCATCAACAGCACAGTTGAGGTGGGGGTGGTGGGGTGAGTTTCAGCTAATAACCCCCACACCCATGTTCATGCAGGTGACCCTAATTAAACTAAGTAGGTCATTAAAAGAACCCACAGGAATATGGGAGGGGTACTTTCTTGGGAGGAAAGGGTGGTTCAGAGGGAGCTGGAGAGCAGTAAAGGAGGGTAATGTGTGAAGGTTCACACTCATGATCCCAGCTCTCTGAAGGCAGAAGCAGGAGGATTAGAAGGTCAAGGTCCTCCTTAGCTATATAGTGAGTTTGAGAATAGCTTGGGCTATGGGAAGTCCTGTCTCAAACAACAACAGCAGAAGCAGCAACAACAACAACAACAACAACAACAACAACAACAACAAACCAAGCATAAAAATGACAGACCCTGAGCAGACGGCATGGCATCAGCCCAGCTCAGAGCATCATGGGATTCCCCCACGAGTCCTCCAACTGAGTGAGAAAAAGAGAAGGAGCTTAGTCAAGAGCAGGTACAGCTGTGGCAAGGCTCAGAGGTCACAGGTGAGTTGCTATGGTGAGACAGTGTGGAAACTGTGAGAAGTTTCCACTGGAGAGGATACAGTGTCCGAGGAGCAGGGCCCAGCCTCTGGACCCAGTGTGCAAGCCACCATGGAGGGCTTCCACAGCTGTACTGCAGAACCCGGACTTGGGTTGGCCTGATTCGAGGGAGAGGTGTATCACTTCTGTCCCTGACTTTGTTCTGTTCTGCTCGCTCTTCCTGCCCTGTCCTTACCCCTTTCTCTTTGAATTACCTCAGTATTAGGGTCGGAGTGATATGTGCTGGATAAAAATTAAGTTTTTATGTGTGGAGATAGATACCATAAACAAGGCCAAAAGACACATGACAT
>NC_050451.1:28979958-29112458 GCF_903995425.1 Onychomys torridus
ATTACACGACCCTCTTTTTCTTGTTAGCATTTCCCCTCCCTCTAACATCTGTCATGTCTGACACCACTAGAGTGAGTTTTTGTTTTTTGAATTAGTGTTCGTGTTCTGGGTTGTTTTTTAATCTTCTGCTTTTAACATAGTGTGTCTCTCAATTTGAAGTTTCTTGTGAGTAGAACCTGGTCAGATGATGCATCTTCCCACTCTTCACGTCTAACCCTCTCTCTCTCTTGGAGTCTAGAGGCACGCCCAAAGGGTTTTGTTGTTGTTGTTGTTGTTGTTGTTAAATAATAATAATTTAGTTTCTTGAAATTACAATATAATCACACCATTTCCTCCTCCATTTTCCTCTCTCTAATCCTTCCCACACACCCCTTTGCTCTCTCAAATTCATGGCTTTTTCCCCTTTAATTGTTGTTCCATATATACACACATGTATTCCTAAATACACTAATACAATCTGCTCAGTCAGTATAAAGCTCCCTGTGTGTATATGACCTCAGGACTAACCAGTTGGTATTAGAATGTTTAACCTCTTGACTTTGCAACATGACAAAGTTCACCATCCAGTATTGCACAACTGAGTTATAAGAAAAAAACCTAAAACAAATCTCACAAGTATGCTTTTTTGTTGAGTCACATTTACAGCTATCCTGGAGTGTGTGAGACCTATAGTCTTTAGGGTAGACATAAATGCAGGGCTATTTGTATGTAGCATGATGGATACAGTTAGATTTGAATCAACAATCTTGCTATTTGTACTTTACCCATTCTATATCTTTTTGGTCTCAGCTTTCTTATTTTTATTTCCTTTAATTAAAACAGTTTAAATAATCACATGACTACAGGAAGTTGCAAAGAAATATACAAGGAGATTCCTTGCACCCTGTACCTCAGCCTTCTCAACAGTAGCATCTTGAATCATTGTGGTATGGAATAAAAATCAGGAAGCTGAAATTATTGCCTCCAAAACTGATTTCAATTTCACTGCTTGTGTGTGCAAACACTTGCGGTGTGCAGAGCTATGGGTAATTTTCTCACACATGTGGTGCTTATAGCTGCTACAACTGACATTCAAGGTACTGCACTGTACTGTGAGCAAGGAGGTTCACTACTCCTCTATAATCCTGGACCTCTTTCCCTTATGTCAAACTCTCACAACCACTAGTCTGCCTCCCATTTCTGGAACCATGCTTCAGAAATGCTAAATGTTATTTTACAAATATTATAAACATGGAGTGGTGCCACATACACACCAACATAATTTTTGCTACGTTCGTGCAAGTAGTATGAATTGAGTTTGGTCTTTAAACTTTTAATTGATTACTCTATTATTATTATTATTATTATTATTATTATTATTATTGATGCAGGATTTCTCTGTGTAGCCCTGGATGTTCTGGATCTGGCTCTGTAGATCAGCCAAGCCTTGAACTCAGAGATCGATCTGCCTCTGGAGTGCTGGGATTAAAGGCATGTGCCACTATGACTGGCCACTAGTACTTTATTATCTTTATTAATTTTTTTAACTGAATTATATTCCACTATGGACATATCACAATCTGTTAACAATTCATCCATTGATGCACATTTGATGTTTTCCTATTTGGATGTTATGATGAAAGTTGCTGCTAATAGCTGGTAATAAATTTTCATTTCTCTGGGATGAAATTGCCCCACAATGTAATTGTTAGATTGTATAGCAAGTGTCTACTTAGTTTTCAAGTCAGTTACTAAACTATTTACCAGAATTGCTCTCTCAGTTAATAACCCCATCAGCTACTTGTGAGTGTCTGGGTTTCCCCACACTGTCATCAGTATTTGGTGTTATCACTCACAATGTATTTTAGCCTCAAATGAGGATATTCTGTGGATCCAGGCCTTCCTGTAAGAGTTAACTCTATTGGCTAGTTTTTCTAGTGCCCATTAGCCTTCTGCACATCATCTTCAATGAAATGTACCATTGTTGGCTTTTTGACTTTGCTCTTTTCTGTTTGGCTTTTTAAAAAATACTAGATTTTGAGACTTCTTTGTATATGATAGACACAAATCCCTTGTTGTGTATCTCATGATTTGCAAATATTTTCTCTCAGTCCTTAATCTGTGTTTTATCATACATATATGTACACACACACACACACACACATACACACACACACACACACACATGAAATGTTTGTAAATCTGGTGGTCTGATTTTTTTGAGTGTTTGCCTTGTGTGGATCATTACTTAATTCTACATTGTGAGGATTTCCCTCAGCATGGTGCTTTATAGTTCTCTATTTTATGTTTAAATCCACCATTCGTGTTGTGCTAATTTTTGTGCAATGTTAGATTTAGTGCTGGGTAGTTTTGTTTCTTTGTTCTGCCTTGCAATGTCCAACTACTCTTACAGACTCTATTTATATTTTATTAAAATGGAAATAACAGGTTGGTGAGATGGCTCAGTTGATAAAGGTGCTTGCCACACAGGCCTGACAACCTGAGTCTGATCCTCAGAACTTACATAAAGAGAACTGTGTTGGCTGGTTTCATGTCAACTTGACCCAAGGTAGAGTCATCAGAGAGGAGGGAGCCTCAGTTCAGAAAATGCTTCAGTCAGATCAGGCTGTAGGCAAGCCTGTGGGGCATTTTCTTAGTTAGTGATTGGCGGGGGAGGGTCTAGCCTATGGTGGTGGTACCATTCCTGGGCTGGTGGTCCTGGCTTCTATAAGAAAGCAGACTGAGCAAACCATGAGGAGCAAGCCAGTAAGCAGCACCCCTCCATGGCCTCTACATCAGCTCCTGACCCCGGGTTCCTACTCTGCTTGAGTTCCTGAACTAACTTCCTTGGATGATGAACAGTGATGTGGAAGTGTAAGTCAAAAAAACCCTTTCCTCCTCAAGTTGCTTTGGTCATGGTGTTTCATCATAACCATAGTTACCCTGATGAAGACAAGAACTTTCTGCACAATGTTGTCCTTTGAATTCCATATGTGTGCCATGGTACATGTGTGTATAAAAATCTAAAAATAACACTAGCAGTAATAATAATTACTATGTTTCTTTTGTAAAGACAGGGTCTCACATTACTCAAGCTGGCCTTGAATGTATTATATAAGCCAAGGATGACCTTGTATCCTCCTCATCCTGCCTCTGCTTCCCAAGTGCTGGGAGTACAGACATGCACCTCCACACCAGATTCTTGCAGCATTAGTTGACAAAGTTTTTTCCTTTTCTTTTGAATTAACTTTGCACCTTTATCAAAATTTAATTGGATATGCTTGTGTGGGTTTGATTTTGAGTTGTCTAATGAAAGTCTCTGTCTGTGTGCCCATAATCTACTTTTACCACACCATCTTAACGTAATTATAGAATGAGCTGTCAAAGCTGATAAGCCATTGTTGCTTGCTTCATTTTTCTTTCTTAAAGTTCTTTCACCTGCCCTTATTTGGATCTAGTGTTTTGGAATACTGCTTTATCTATTTCTTGACTGGTTTTTATTGTGCTGTTTTAGCCTATAGTATTTGTGTTTTAAAGTTTGTAACGTCACCTGCAACTGATATCTTCACCCTGTTTGCCATCGCTTCATGTGCGGCATGGGGACCAAACACTTCCTTTCCTCTCTGGGTCTTGAAGCTGTTATTGTTTTATTTCTCTTTATGTTGTAAGCCCAATGGCACATCGTGAGTAGTTTTGTTTTAGACGATTGCCTGTTCAGTAGGTTTATTTTTTAAACAGTTCTGAAATTTCATTATCTTTATTTGTTTATTATGTGTGTGTATGTGTGAGTGTGTGCATATGTGCATGTGTGGAGATCAGAAGACAAATTGCAGGAGTCAGTTCTCCCCTTCCACCATGTGGGACCCAGGGATTGAACTCAGGTCATCAGGCTTGGCAGTAAGTGCCATTACCTGCTAAGCCACCTCTCTCTGGCTCAACTAGATTTAAATAAGAAAGTTGACTTTGATGTTTACAGAGGTGGTAATGCCCAGGACCCCTTACTTCCTTGTATAGATTTCAACTTCTCCATGGTATCATTTTCTTTTTTCCCCTGGATGGTTTTTCTGTTTCTTACAGGGTAAGTTCCATTGTAATAAACTTCTTCAGTGTTTTCTGAAAATATCTTTACCTTGCCTTCACTTTTGAAGGATATTATTGCTGGGTATAAAATAACAGGTTGAAAGCTCTTTTTTTTTTTTTTTTTTTCCCATAGCTGCAAGCTGTTTCCATGTCTCTTTTGTTCACATCATTTTGGATAAGAAATCTGTTGTTTTTATTCTCTTTATATATGTTCTTGTCTTCTGGCTGGCTGCCCTTGGGATGTCTTTTTTTTTTTCTCTCTCCCTCTTATTTTTAGTTACTTTATTATCACATGGTATTTGTCTTGTATGTCCTGTGCTTGAGATTAGTTGAAGTTCTTGTATCTTTGTATTTACAGTTGTAGTAAATTTGTAAAGGTTTCAGCAATTAATTCATTCTTTAGGTATTTCCCCCCATTTCCTTGTCTGACTTGGCTTCACATCTATTAAGTTGTCTGTGCTCTCCCCACAACCCAGTTATAATTTCTTCTTTTTAAACCTTTATGTCTTATTTTTAAGTTTTTGCCTTATTTTATTTATTTATTTATTTGTGTGTGTGTGTGTGTGTGTGTGTGTGTGTGTGTGTGTGTTAGGTGTGAGCATGTGAAATCAGAAGAGGGGTATGATATTACCTAAAGCTGGAGTTACGTGTGGTTGTGAACCATTGATATGGTGCTGGGAACCAAATTAGGGTCCACTGCTGAGGCATCTCTCCAGCCCCAGAGCTTTACTTCTTAATGCTTAAGTTTGGAAAAACATCTAATATGCTTTCTGTCTTGGATGTGATAGTTTTTATTTCTAGAATTTTGATTTTTATTGCTTTTATATTAACAGTCTTCATATCTCTTTATTTTTCTTGAACATATGGGATGGAGTTGTCAGCATAACATTAGAATGTGTTATAACATTAAGGTTTTGTGTATTAATTCTATTTATCATCTCTAGGTCAATTTTGATTGACTCCTTTCTTATTATGAATTATCCTTTTCTGCTTTTCTAATGGTTTTCAAATTGGTTTCTAGATACTTTGACTTTTAATTTACTGGTTGCTACTTTTGTATTTAGACATATATATTATTGGACTTTATTTTGTGGTGAAGTTAAATTCTTAGAAGAATATTTCATGTCTTGCTGTCAAGATCTATTAGGCACAAACATAGCTACATCTGGCCTTGAAGTGAAAATTTCCCCACCATGTAAGCAAAGCCCTTTATAGCATACCTGGCTTTTTTTTTTTTTTTTTTTGGTTTTTCGAGACAGGGTTTCTCTGTGTAGTTTTGCGCCTTTCCTGGAACTCACTCTGTAGCCCAGGCTGGCCTCGAACTCACAGAGATTTGCCTGCCTCTGCTTCCCAAGTGCTGGGATTAAAGGCGTGTGCCACCACTGCCTGGCACATGGCACATACCAGGCCTTCTTAGCCATGGATGTTCTTTGCACAGTTTCAGTTTACCACAGTTAACTGTGGCACAAAAATAGTAAATGGAAAATTCCAGAAGTTTTCTGTTTCACACCTGCACTGTTGGGAGTAGTATGATGAAGTCTTCTGAGGGTCGGCTCTATGCTGTCATGTGACTCATCTTTCTATCCTGTATATGTTACCTGCCTACCTCCCTCGGAGCTGTCTCAGTAGTTGACTGATGGCTGAACTTTCCCTGTCCTGGTAGTCTAGTGTGGCAACCTGACATGGTACCACAAGCTTACCTCCTTTGTCTCATCCATCTCACCCCAGAGATGGTGTGCATCGCATCGTTGCAGTAGAAAGGGTGTGCATGCACAATGCAGGAAGGTATTTACCAGTCAGGTAACTTTTATTATGAGAGTATGTCCTTATAGTTGCTCTTATTAGCTGTTGTCATTAAGGTCTTATTGTGCCTAATTGATACATTAGCTATAATCATAGTTGTGTATACAGAGAAGAGAATGTAGTATATTTAGGGCTTGGTACTGTCCGTAGGGCTAGACACCTCCCAGGGGTCTTGGAAAGTAGCTTATGGATAGGGGGCTACTCTACCCTATTTCAAGGTTTCTTTGCACCAATAACCCCTTTTAGTTAGAGATTTTTATACCACCCTGGGTATTCAGGTATATAAAATAGGCAAATAAATGAGAGACTTAATGCTAATAAATCAGTAGATTTAAAATAATTTGGGGAAAGAAGCGCTGATCCATCTTGAGTTAGTTACTGCATATTTCATGCTCAGTCCAAAGAGATACCTAATCACTCCGCCCTCTTCCTCCATAGCATTTGAGTATGGAAATGCGGCCAGAAAGAACAGTTGTGATCTGAGGAGACATCTCAGTTCATAAAGCGTTTGCTTTGCAGGCATGAGAATCTGAGTGTGTTCTCAGAACCCATGTAAAATCCATGTGTAGCTGTGTAAGCCTGACATCCCAGTGCTGGAGAGGTGGAGACAGAAGCATCCCCGGGGCTTGCTGGACAGCTAGCCTAACCAAATCAGCAAACTCCGGGATCATTGAGAGACCTTGTCCCCAAAACCTAAGGTAGAATTGAAGCAAACAGATGATGCCATTTAATTCCCAAGCTAGCTTCTCACCTCCCCCCCCCCACCCCAGACAGTATCTGTGAGCATGCCCAGGCATACCTCCAAGCTACAAATATGAGGCGCAGCCTGCATCTCCTATGCTGAACTGCCTCATGAAATAAAACTGACATTTCTAAGTTTATAATGGGTGGCCGGAATTTTTGTTCAATAGTATTGACTTTAGGAAGCCCACATTAAGAAAAAATAACTTAAAAAACAAAATAAACAAAAAAGACAAAGTGGAAAGAAATACTATAAGGGAAAATACAGGCACTTTGCACTATAAAATAATTTAAAATAAAGTTTATTTTAAAACAATTCTTCTAGATGCACATTTTTTAAAACCACCTATTAAAAATGAAAGCAAATTGGCATCCTGATGAGATGGCATGCTTGCTCATTTTTACATAGAGTACTAAGTCATGGCTGAGTATTTGATATTGCAGTATGTAGAGAATCTTCAACCACTTTCAGGGCTGATGACTATTTTGGTTTTACAGTGGCCAATGCTCCCAGGTATGGTGGCACATGTCTGTAGCCTTACTACCTGAAACTGAGGTCAGAGCATCAGAACTTAAGGCCAGCTGCAGCTGTATTGCAAGTTCTCGACTAGCCTAGGCTACATGAGATCCTGTCTCAAAAAAGAAAAAATCTCAAATTGACAAGTAAAATAAAAAGCAATTGTTGGTACTGAGAACACCACTTCACATAAATACACAGTACCGAATAGTAAAATTATATTCCAGGCCATTTAAGAAATTGTAGGAAATTCTTTCTAACCCTGAGCCAAAATTCATGTATTGATTTTTAGTGAAAACTAAATCAGCCACTCAAATAGCAATTTTAAAAATCAAACAGTCTAGGACAATGTAATCCAAAGATAGGCTCATCTGATACTTACCGAGGAGCAGTGATGGGGGAATAAGAAAAGCCTTTGTTTTCTGTAATTAAGCCGGGATGTGTCTATAAAAGCAGAGAACTTTGTACAGTAAAAACGTTATAGCATAGAATCGTCTGGAACCCGAGCAGAGGGGTCATAGGCAGCATTCATCGGCATCGTATGCCAAGATGTACAGTGCAAAATGTGCATGCGTGTGTGCGGAAACAAGGCGGAAGCCGGGTTGCTGTGCAACACAGGGGCCTGTTTTCAGACACTTGTCAGATTCACAGCACATTGTGTGTGCGTTTTGTTCATCGTGTGTTCAGGAAGCTTTTACTGCTGCTCAGTGTTTCACAACCCCCTCCCCAGTGTGGGGAGCTGTGCTCTATTTCACTTCACTATTTTCCCTGTGGCAGGTGAAGAACTCCTCCTGGCCTCCCGGCCTCCTGGCCTGTGGTGTAGCCGGGACGCTCCCCTGGCCACCAAGCCAGACCACTTCACTTTTCTTCCTGAAGAAAGTCACCTACTCCATGTCTTATGAACCATTGCTTCAGGAATTCGTGGCTTCCTGGGAGGGCGAATCTGATCTTCTAAGTAAGAAGGTTGACTGTTGAGCTTGTATTTATTGCTTTCTCGTCTGTTCTTTAGGCTCTTATTTTGATAAACTTGACTTTTTTTCCCACTGTAGTGGAGGAAATGTTCCTGTATGGATCTCATTCTCGAACACTGAGCTCTTTATCTGTTTCCTGACCCGCCTTTCCCTGGGTGATATTTGCATAGTTGCTACCATTTGTCTCTTCAATCTCTTTTCCACCTAACTCAGTGCTTGCCTGCGAAATAGTGAGTGATTTGCCCTAATGATGTTCCCACTCAACCCCAAACCTATTTACCTTTCTCTCTGAACTGCTTTTTAAGGGTCAGGTATTTCATGGTATCAATTCTGTAGTTAGAAATGCAGGTCGCAGTGAGCAGCTTAAAGGGAGAAAAATCCTTCCTTTGGGGCGGTCTGATTTTTAAAAAGAAATATTCTGGGAGCTGGAAAGAAGGAAAGCAGGCAGCTTGAAGTCAGTTTTGTTCGCTGCTGCATCATATGCCTCTAAACCAGCAATGGGCACATGTTCAGTCTTCCGTAAGGTTGAATTGGAGGAATGAGTGATGTTCACACACATGGAATGGGTGAAGGAAACATTTCAGCATCAGTCTAATAGAGAGCTGTGCAGTGGGGCTGGGCATGGCTGGTTTTCCCTCTGCATCAAGTTCTTCAGCAGAATGGTTCTGCTGGGTGTTGTGAAGCAATTTATTCTGAAACAGCTTGGGAAGACTCAAGTGCTAAAGATGAACTTCTGAGGGGAGACTCTTTAAGGTTCAGGAAGTAAACAACTCACAAGATCCAGGAAGTCACTGAAACAGACCAGATGCCACTAGGTCCCTCCATTTTTGAGATCATTGTCTTCATTAGGGTTTTATTGCCATGAAGAGATACCATGACCATGGCAACTCTTATAAAGGAAAACATTTAATAGGGGCTGGCTTAAAGTTTCAGAGGTCAGTTTGTTATTGTCATGGTGGGAAGCATGTTGGCATGCAGGCAAACATGGAGCTAGAGAAGGAGCTAAGAGTTCTACATCTGGATCCACAGGCAGCAGGAAGAGACTGCCATACTGAGCATGGCTTGAGTACCTGAGACCTCAAAGCCTGTCCCCAATGACATACTTTCTGCAACAAGGCCACACCTCCCAATAGTGCCTTTCTCTATGGGCCTAAGGGGTCCATTTTAATTCAAACCACCACAGTCATATAAACAAGGACTGCTGAAGAGACTAATACCAGTCAAGCTGCATAGATGAGACACTCTGCAACCTGTCCAGTTGTCTGTAAGCTGTGCCGTGCACTCCAGAGCTCCAGCTCTCATGAGCCAACACCTACACTGGAATGAGCTTTTGGAGATGCAACTGTTGTTGAAGTCAGTTCTGCTGTAAGTGACCCTCACTCTCACACTCTTGTAGGTAACCTTGGTAAGCTCATTCGTTCTTCAAGTTGGACGTTGGTGGTTAGCCTTACTTTGGTTTGTTGTCTGTTCCCTATCTGGGGTGTGTAGATGTTTGTTCCTGTCTCCCTAGGAACAGTGTCACACAGAGGCAGGATGATATGGGGGGTGTGGCCACACAACTTAGGATCCAGGGCAAGATCACACCAGACAATGGGAGAAACCATGACCTCTTACATGGGAAGGTTCTGCTTGGGCTTAGCCTAGCCAGGGGATGCTTCCCACTGGAGTCCTTTATCAGCTCTATATCCTTTTCCAACTCTTCCTTGGAATCTTGTGTAAGGGATGAGCTCATGTGCCCCACCACAGCCAAGTTCTAGTAGCTTATTTATGAGTAGTAGTGCTGTTCTGATAGGCTGCTACACTGAGGAAATGGGAGAGGTCCATGCCTCCATGAGAACCCCTGGCTCCCCAAATGTGATGGTTAGCATTATTTGTCAATTTGACAGACTCTAGAATTACCTGGGAGAAAGGCCTCTGGGCATGCCTGTGAGGTATTATCTTAATTGCCTTAATTGAGGTAGGAGGACTGTCCCACTGTGATTGGCACCATTCCCTGGCTGGGATCCTGGACTGGATAAATGAAGAAGGTAAACTGAGCAGCAGGATGCACTCATTGCTCTGTTCATGATAATGGATAAGATGCAAGCAGCTTCTTCAAGTGCCTCCTGCCTCGATTTCCCCACCGCGAGGGACTCTCCCTTGAACTGTGAATTAAAAAAAACAAACAAACAAAATAAAACAAAACAAAACAAAAAAACAATCCATCTTCTGTGACAGTGTTTTTGTCTCTCTCTTTTTTTTTTTTTTTTTTTTAGTGTAGTGATCGGAAAAGAAACTCAATCCCCAAGATATGACCAGGAGGGCAGGCACCAACACCCAGTTTGTTGGCTTTGTTTGCGCTTCCTCAGGGCCCTGTGGCCTGCTGGTTTTTGAAGTCCATGGGCTTCAGAGAGTCTGTGATAACAATCCCCCCTCGCCAAACTCCCGCAGTGTGCTTCATTCATTTGGATACCTACTGCTCAGTCTCTAACATTTTCATATACTTTGACTCCATTTAGTATTTGCTTTGACGGGCCACCGCCTCTCAGCCTCCTTCTCAGCTGATGGGCTAGAGTAGCTGCTGGTGCCAGGCTCCAGCCATGGTGCTTTGGCTCCTGGAGCCTGGCTGACAATGGAAATGAGGGAGAAGGGAGGCTGGAGTGGCAAGCTCCTAGGAGATGCCCACTTAATAATGTGCCTTTGACCCCAGCTGCTTTCTCAGGGTGTCTGCCAAAAGTCATGATGAGGTCAAATTAATTGGCCGAGGAGGCCTGAGCATCAAGGTGGAAAGCAGTTAGGCAACTGTCTAATGAGACAGACCCCCAGAAAAGGCGCTGTGGATTTCAGTCTTGCCAGTATCCAAGACCTTGAGAAGAATGATGGGCTGTCTGTGGAGAGCAAGAGAAATGACAGTGCCTCCAGGGAACTGATGTCCAGCAGAGGCCTGAAGAACTGAGTACATTTGACAATGGTCCAGCACAGTGAGCCAGGGAAGGGGCAGGCCAGATGCTGGAAAGAAGACCCAGTAGAGAGAATGGTCCAAGAGAGATGGGGAAGAAAGGAACTGGGGGCTGTGAAGAAGAAAGGGAGAAGGTGGTGAAGAGGAGTGTTGTGGGTAGGGGGAGATCTACCAGGGCCTTGTGAGGCTCCAAGGGCCACAGGAAATGAGTGTCCCACGGTCAGTCTTGCTGTGTCCCTTGGAGTCATGAGCCCATAAGGTCAGGCCTGGGGACTCTGCCACAGTGTCTTCCCAACAGCACATACAATAGCACAAGGGGCCTTTCCTCCATGCTTGGACCCTAGCAGAATGCACAGCTAACTCAGTTCACTCCCAGAACAGCACATACTCTGCATAGAGTTGAGTATACCAGAAAGACTGGTACGTTATAAGCCTGGGATGGGCTAGAAAAGACTGCTCTGGGATAGGGTTATTTAGAGATGGTTAAATGTGCTTTAGGAAGCCACTGCCTTAGTACCTGCCTTTATTCCCATTGCCAAAGCCTCTGGCTACAGAACCTGCTTTATGTTGCATTTAATAGAAGCAATATGCCCCTGGGAAGATGAGGCTCTGAGATCCCAGACTGAGCCTTCGAGGAGTTCCAGGAGGTCGAACTGTTGGGGATGTGCCTCCAATTCCACTTCCAAAATTGCAGTGTAAAGCTCGTCAAAGGAGAGATGAAATGAGGATAATCATAATAGTCATGGGGAGGCCCGTGCTTCTGTACCACTTAGAGGTCAGAGAAGCTTTCACAGCCATTAACCGTGTGCCCTTAGAGCATCCTCGCCCATCTCAGTGGGTTGTCAGGAAAATCAAAGGTTTCCCCCAGGAAATGAGACTACTGGCATGCCCCACTTTAAGCAAAACCTGCTGGGATCATTTATGTAAAGAAAGCCTGCCCCACAGAGGAATTTAACAGGGCTATTTGGAATGGCCCGTTCCCCCAGCATGCAAAGCAATAAGAGACAATTTACTAGAAGGCTTGATTGATTGACATATATCTTGTTTAGGACCGGCTGCATGTCTGCAGCATCTCTGGGGTGCTGGTTGTGGTTATTTGTGATGGGAGAAGTGGGCCATGAGTCCAACACAGTCAGAGATAGGAGAATTTTCTGTGTGTACATTTTCTGTGGAGATTGCTCAGTAAGCAGAGTGATCATTCCAGATCAGCTGTTGTGGTAGCATGTGGCTGCTTAAAATCCTGGTTCTGGGGAGGTGGAGACAGGAGAGTGCATGGGGCTTGTGGGCCAGTCAGCCTAGCTGAATCAATGGTTTCCTGGTCAGTGAGAGATCCTGTCTCAAAAACCAAGTTGGACAAGTTGCTGAGGAATGACACTACACTGGAAGGTAAGTGACTTCTGATCTCCTCCTCTTGCACACACACATACTTACATGTACATCTGCACATACGTGAGCACATGCACACAAACAAGAAATGGCCACAAAGGCCTAAGATGATCAGTCGTGAGACCATCAGTCAGCACTCATTCTAAGATGGAGCCCTCCTCTGACACCCCGGTCATAGAACTGGTAACAGAGGCTGTTCTTTACAGAGCTCACAGCTGCAGTGTTAACACCCAAACATAGCCCCTGGCTGTGTTCGCTCTCTGGAGAAAGAAGGACACACACACACACACACACACACACACACACACACACACACACACACACACACGGAGAAGAGTAGAGAGGGTATAGACCAGGGAATGGGAGGGTCCTGGTTCCTCCTGGGGCCTCAGTCCTGGACCTCATAGTACCACCCTGCCTATGGATGTGCTGTCTCATTTTGCAATGATCCAGAAGCTGCTTCAGCTTGGGTTTCCTTCCCATGAAGTCAAAAGCACCGCTGGTGGACTCTGCTAAAGGGAAGCAAGAAGTATGTGCATTTGCAAAGGCGGTTCAATAGGTGTGTATAGAGCTGGGTTGCAAACAGAGGAAACAGCCACAATTGGAAATACACAAATGCTGACCCAAGGGAGATGAGTTAAATCAATATTGGGATGCATCTGCTGTGGTTGGAATCTGAAACATCCTATACAGGCTCATGCTTTGAATCCTGTTTTCCCGCCTGTTGGCACTGTTCTGGGGAGCTGGGGAACCTTTGGGAGGTGGGGACTGGCTGGCAGAAGTGGGTGGGTGGGTCTTACAGGTTATGCTTGCCCCTAGTTTCCACTGCTTTTTCTGTTTGCTGGTCAACCAGATGCTCCACTGCACAGTCCCATGGACATGTCTTCCCCACCACAATGGACTGAAGTCTCTCTCTCTCTCTCTCTCTCTCTCTCTCTCTCTCTCTCTCTCTCTCTCTCTCTCTCTCTGGTTTATTGAGACAGGGTTTCTCTGTGTAGTTTTGGTGCCTGTCCTGGATCTCGCTCTGTAGACCAGGCTGGCCTCGAACTCACAGAGATGCACCTGGCTCTGCCTCCCGAGTGCTGATACTAAAGGTATGCAACCACCACTAGGCTGACTAAAGTCTTAAAAACAGTGAGCCAAAAATAAATAAATAAATAAATAAATAAGTAAAATAATAAAATGATTAAAAAATCTTTCCTTCATTATGGAGTTTCTGTTAGAGACTGGGTTGCAGTGACCATCAAGCAACTTGGACAGGAATCCATCCAAAAAAAATATATGATGCAGCTTCAGGATAAGTTCCTTCTGATAAGGAACTCTGGGTTTCCTGAGTTGTGCATAGAATGCTGGTACTGGTATGCAGCATCAGGACCAGTCAGCCACCCTGGGGTGAATGGAATATGAAGTGGTATACTAGCTGCTTTTCTCATGGCTGTAAAAAGATGCCAACAAAAGTAGCTTAAGAAAGGAAGGGTTTGTTTGGCATCGTAGTTCGAGCAGAGCCTCTCACAGCCAGCGAGCCAGTAGGAGTACAACATCTGGTTACAGTGAATCTGCAGTCAGCAGGCAGAGGGAGAAGAATCCTGGCACTCTGTGGACATTCTTCCTTTTATTTAGTCTAAGATCCTAGCCCAAGGAATGGTGACATCGACATTTAAGATTAGTCTTCCCCCTCACTTAACCGCTCCTAGAAACTCCTGATAGAGAACTCTCATCACATGGTAGATGGCCAGACTGTGGGACACTCAGTCAATGGAGCACTACTTTGCAATAAAAAAGAATGAACTACTGATACAAGCAACATGCTGAGCAGACCACCATGCTAGATGAAGAAAAGGCAGACCCAAATACTGTACACTGAATGGCTCTGTACACAGGACTCCCTCCCTCCTTCCCTCCCTTATTTCCTTCTTTGTTTTAGTTCCCTCTTTATCTCTCTTCCCTTGTTCTCTCCCTAATTCCTTCCTTCTCTTCCTCTTCCTCCTTTCTCTTTTTGCCTGAGACAAGGTCTGGCTATGTGATCCAGGCTGGCTCGGACTTTGTTATCACCTTGTGTCTTCCTCAAAAGTGCTATAAACATAATATATATATATTGAAGTGACCCAATTATGGCAGTAGAGAACATACTAGTGGTGGCCAGGGCTTAGGCTCCAAAGGAAGGTAACTATGGAGGGGTGGCAAATAGGATTTCCTTCCTGGTGGCCAGATAGTTCTGAATCCTGATTGGGGTGGTGGCTACACATGCAGCAAATCTTGATAGAGCTAGTCACTAACCAATTCCCCCAAATTCATGCAAACAAACTCTGGTAAAAGCCGAGTGAGGTCCATTATGCATTGTATCAGCCTATTGTCAGTTTCCTGACTCTGGACATTGCGCTGTGCTATTTTAAAGACACCACAGTGAATTCCCTGTGTATATGAAAATTCTCTATACATTTGTGTAACCTCAGTCTAAAACTGGTTTTTAAAAGGTGAACAAAGCATGTAACATGTACCTTCCTTCCTCTTTCCAGAAGTTAAGGCATACAAGGCACTCAGTGCTCTGTATTCAGAAATACATGGTTTGTGCTCTTTCCACATCTCCAGATGATGGGTTGGAACCTGGACGGAAAGCCACATCTGTCATTCCCCCAAAGCCTGTGTTGGCTATTTCTTCTGCCCCCTGGCTCAGTGTCCTTTTGTTTCCTTCTCTGTTTCCAGCTGTGAGAAGGAAGGAGAAAAAGAGGCCAGCCCACACCCAACCTGAATGTGTTCACTTTTGTATCCAGACAATAGCTCAACTATCACTCTCTGTTCTAGTTACAAGAGGGGAGGCTATGACCAGGTTCCGGGGTCAGGGTCAGGGTCAGGGCTGAGGGTCACTGTGCTCTTCCATGATGAACAAGGTACAGACACAGCCATCGCATGGCCTGTAGCAAGAACATGTTTCAGTACAGTAAATTTATTTCCCATTTGGAATGACGGTTTTTGTTTCCTATTAAACGAATCACCTCAGAGCATCTTGGGGAGAGTACATAGCTGGTTGTGGAGGCTCCCAGGCTTCTTGGGGAAGTGGACTTGCCACAGTCCTCTCCTAGGATGGAGGGTGCTGAGAGGATGGAGTCCTAGCATGTGGGGGGGGAGGGGTGGAGAGATGATCGAGTTTGGGCCCCAATAGGAAAACACTCTACTTTTGGGCTCAGCTCAGCTGTGCTTCAGGGCTTGACCTTGTGATTCTCCTTCTGGGCTCCCTTTTCCTCTGGCCAGTGGCTGTCTGTCACTCTAAGTCACTTCTACATTGTCCCCTCTGTAGCTCCGAACCTCTTTCAGCACCTGGAAGCATGGTGAGGGGGTGGAAGGGATAGTGGATGCTTTCTGTTGTTTGAGACAGGATTTCTTTGTTCCAGGTTGGTCCTGGCCTCACTATGGAGCCCAGACTGGCCTTGACCTATGCCTCTACCTCAGCCTCCTCTGCCAGGATGGTAGGTGTGCTGCAACAAGTTCAGCCCACATCCAATCCAAACAGCTTGCTCCTTCAACCCAAGTCAATATTTTGACCAAGCTAATGGGTGTAGAAGGAAGAGAATGAACAAAGGTTGGGGTGGGGGTTGAAATGTACGCAACATTTTTTTTTCAACAAACATCATTGAAAACCCTTGCTTGGGTTATAGGCCTTTCCTTACTTGCTTTGTATATAGGGCATAGAATCCGTGCCTGTCAGGGCACTCAGAACTCATGAAGGGGACAGCTGAGAAGATGAGGGGAATGTGGTGGTGTTACAGAGAGAAGCATCATGGTGGTGAAGAGGTTGGGAGTCAGAAGGGTGGCAGAATTCTCCTCAGAGAAGGTCTCCTTGGAACCTCTCTTCAGAGAATATCTCCTCAGAAAACATCTCCTCAGAGAATGTCTCCTCAGAGAATGTCTCTTCAGAGAGGGTCTCCTCAGAGAAGACCTCCTCAGAGAATGTCTCTTATCTCTCCTCAGAGAAAGTCTTCTCAAAGGCTCAAGCATGTCTTTGACCTGAGGGAGGAAATAGTTTGATTTCTGATGTAGATGTTTCAAACATATCCTATATTGGCTGTGTTTTGTTTGGCCACATAAAGTATGTAACAAATTGTCAGTTCCAATTACAAAAATGAGAGGTTTTCCTCAAACACCTGGGATTCTGACCCTGAAGACAGCAGGACCTCATTTTACTACAGTGGCTGGCTGAGTGAGTGGCAGAGGCACGGGGGGGTGGGGGTGGGGGGGGCTGTGTTTCCCAGCTCTGCACTTTGCTGCCCTGATTGTGGCCCCTACCTGAGTGTCACTGACTCTGGCATCTGGTCTGCTGTAGCACATGGAGTCACCAGCAGGCTAGGAGGGTTCCACCTTTGGCTATCAGGGGATGGCCTGTCACAGTCTCCATTTTAGGAGCTGTGGTGTGTTCAGGTCCATGAATGAATGCAGCAGAAGAAAGAGTCCTTTCCAACCTTGGCAGGTGTGTCCTGGAATTCAAATAGTTTCCCCCTCTCTATTTGCTCTTCTGAAAAGTCCCCCAGATCCTCCTGCTTATTAACAAGCTTCACACCACGCTGTGCTTAAAGTTCAGAGCGCCATAGGATACGGAGCTGTAATTAATCTCAGTCCCTGAGTTCTAGAACATGGAGAGCAATTATAATTTACTGTCGGGAAACCAATTTGGGGAAGCGGTCGTTTTCGCGCCCCTGATCAGAGTGCTCTGAAATGCCACTTCCTGTCCCTGTGCCTCCTGCCAGGAGAACAAGACCTTTAGTTTTGCTACAACTCTGGGGGAAGGGGTGGTGTCAGGGTGCATTAGGCAGAGGAGACTGAGTGTGGATGCCGGGCCCACAGTGCTTTCCTTTGGCCATCCTATCCAGCCCAGACTGACTGCCGTGTGTGGGTCCAGGGCAGACATCAAGGCCACTTCCGGTCCTCTGCCCCCCTCCTTTCTCTCTCACTGTCCCAGCATCCCAGGCCACCCTCATGCTTCCAGTTTCCCAGAGCTTCCCATTTATCTCTTATTTTCTCTTTGCTCAAGGTCAAATTGTCATCACATCAAAAGGACAATGAGAAGACAGGCCCCGTGCTTTACCAGATGAATTCCTACCATGCCACAGCTGACAGGCTGGGCCAGCATGGGGGCAAAAACTCCCAGGGTTTATGGGCCTGTCTGCCCTGCTGCCCAGTCTAAAGCCACATCCTATTTATCCACTGGCCCCAGAATTCAAGAGCCAGACCCTAAACAGACTGGGTAGTATGTGCTGGTAGGGTGTGTGTGTGTGTGTGTGTGTGTGTGTGTGTCTGTGTGGTTAACTTTACAGAAACATTCTAGCCATGAGGAAGAGGTTGATGGTGGCCTTCCTTCCTTCCTTCCTTCCTTCCTTCCTTCCTTCCTTCCTCCCTCCCTCTCTTCCTCTCTCTCTGTCTCCCTCCCTCCCTCCCTTCCCCTCCCTCCCTCCCTCCCTCCCTCCTTCCCTTTCTTCCTTCCTTCCTTTCTTCATGGGATCAGACCCTGTGCTCAGACCCTGTGCTAATACTGAGGGCATTGAAATGAATATGTCAAGACTAGGGATGTAGTTTAGAGTGTTTGCGGAGTGCCTGTGAGGTCCAAGGTGGAAGACCCAGCATCACACTAAAGACAGTCACATGAACCTAACTTTGTTTTGAAAGTACCCATCACACAGTGTTAGAAGAGTGGATCTGGGGGCTATTTAAGGTGTTGTGCGGTCAGCAGGAGCATGGGGGGGGGGTGAGCCTAGGGCAAGGCTTGAGCTTCTCTGTTCTGATGCCCAGCTCTCAGGTGGTTCTACTTACTCCACATCCTTTACGGAGAAGGAGGGTCCCTGTCCCGGTTCTCACTTGCTCATCACCTTGAGCAGCACTTTGGGTGAAGGGTTCTGCCTTTGATATCCACATAGTTTCTAGGCAAGGAAAGTTCCAGAAGGGCAGGGCAGGTCCGAGGGGCAGTGTGGATGGGTCGAGGACTATGGGGCTCACAGAAGGGAATATGCAGAGTCTGAGCCCAAAAGGCCTACAGGGCAGAGGCCCAGAAAGCAGTTCCTGGAGGTCACTGCAGAGGTCACAGTTCTGCTAGTTCCGGAAGTGAGGATGACTGTAGAACTCAGGACAAGAGCAGGAATGTGGCTACAGGGACAGAGGCCAGTGAAGAACTGAGAAACAGGCACAGCACACTCTCAGCCCAAGAAACTCCCCCTGGGCTATCAGGTCACAGGTTTAGCATCCCTCTGTCCTGTCAGAGAGCCATGTGACACAAGGGACAAAGTCCTGCCTCAGGTTTCTCAGCTCTGCCACCAGATTGACATGCACATGCACAGTGTCTCCTGCTCTGTGCCTGCTCATCTGTCTGCTCTCCTGTGTGCCCACCTGCCAGGGTAGGCATTAAGAGCAGAGTGATCACAGTACCAAGGGTGGGGACTTGATGATGGAGTTCAGGAAAGACTCAGACCCAGGGTAGAAGTGATACTGGTGTCGCCTGTGAGTGCCTGCGGGATACCGGGCCGGTCATCAATAGAAACAATCTCAGGATTGTCTTATGTGGAGGACCAAATTCATCTCCCTTTTACAGGAAAGACAAGTGAGGTTGAGAGAAGAAGCCAGGCAACCTGTCCAAGGTCACAGAGCAGACTAGTAGCAGAGCTGGGCTGTGAACCTGAGCAGCGCGGCTCTTAGATCCAAATGCTTTCTCTTCTGCATGTCACCTTTACCTCCCTAGGGGACAGTCTCCTTACAAGAACGTCCCAGCTTCTGTTTGTATTAAGTCTGTTTTGGCAGCCCCACGGCAGGTGCTCTGCCAGCGTGCTCCCTGGTTCCACTCCAGTTAGATCTAGAAGAGCTAGGATTAGTCCCTTCCTTCCACCTGGGTATACCGGAACTCCGGTAGCTTGGTCCTACCTCCTGGTCCTCAGAGGGACTCACTCTTAGTGGGCAGATTGTGGCCTGTAGCTGGAGACCCCAATCAGCACAGACAGCGATGTCCAAGACACACTGATTGGCAGTTGTAAATTTACATACATAATGTAATTTGGGCCAATTGAATTGTCGATGAAATGAGTCACTTGACAAGCGGCAAGCACTCTGGAGGGTGACTGGGAAGACAAGAGGCCCTTGAGAAGCCTGGAGCGAAAACACGCTTTTGTCTTTGAAGGAGATGGCCATTTCCCAATTCCACATTCTAGTATCTAGCCTCCACGCTCTCTGCTCCTCCCATTCCCTCCAGGTCACAGCTGGGAGCTGTTGAGATGAAAAACTTATGGGTAATTAGCCTTAAGTCTTAGGCAGCAAACTGAGCATGCTCAGGGTGTGTGTGGAGCAGCTGGGGGGTTAGGACATCTCCCTATGATAGGTGACTGGAACCAAAGGCTAGGCTTTGAGTCTGAATGGTAGGACCCCACATCAATATCTAGTAAGGAAGGTGGGCTTTGAGGCTAGGAGGAGAGCATGTGGTTTCCTTAGGACAACATGGGTCTGGATTCTAACCCATGTACCTGCTTCTTGGCTATGTGATCTTGTGTACCTGGCCCCATCTCTCTGAGCTTCAATTTTCCCCTCCATAAAATGGGGAGAATATTTTGCCATCCTTTTTCATATTTTTTTCCAAGCACCAAATTCCTCACTGCTCCAGGATGTTTGCTCAGGTTGTATCTGAAATTATTTTCTACCCCCCTGCTCCCTCCTTTTCTCTTTCCTCAAGTAGCCTACCTTCAACGTGCTGGGACTTCTGTGTCTAGTCACAGACCAGCTCTATGTTCATGTCCTGTAACTCAATGTTACCATACTTACACATGTCCCACCAACTCCCAGGCTAAGCGGAAAGCTTAAAGACTGTGTCTTTTTTTACTGCAGACCCTAGTAGCGGGTGCAAAGCATATTCTGAAACCATGGGCATTGCATGCAACCGACACCTGCAGTTTCTTCTCGTCCTGGAGATTTCAGTATGCCCGTCACTTCCCTAGGAAGCCTCTCAGATGCCCTGAGGAGAGTGAGGCCTGGAGGTAGCCTTCTACAGGTAGGGTTATCACTGGTCATTTGCAGCTCTCTCACCCTTACCTGATAGGAAGTTCCTGGGTCAGGCTGGCTTCTTGCTCACTGAGGCATGCCTAGTACTGGCATACAGTTAGTCATGGTATAACAACTGTCCATGGTTTGGGTGGGGAACTCACATGGTCTCATACTGCACTGTGGAGAGAAGGCCTGAGGCAAAGGCTGAAAGAAGGGAGGAAGGCCAAGGCCATCTGAGTGAGACTCCTTAGCGTGGACCCGGGGCAAAGAAAGAAACATGCCAAGTGACTCAAGACTACTGGAGTCCAGGATAGCAGGTCTCGGGGTGCACCTGGGTCCATGCTTGAAGTAGCTGAGCTAAGGCTTTGGTATGGGTGGTTCCTGGGTCTGTTCTGCAAAGCTGTCCTGTGGCCTTGACATCCACAGGTAACAGAGGAGCATTTGAATGATGTAGCTACATGACCCTCACTGCAGCCAAGTCCACCATCCCTGGGACCTCATTTGAGTCGTCTTCATCTGTAGGGGGCTCAGAATTAATCTGTTTCTATGGTGATGGGTGGCTACAGAAGGTGATGGCAATTTCACATGCTCATGACTCCCAGGCTCCTGGATTGTCTATTGGCAGCTAACACCTGACATTTCCAGAAAAAAGATGTGGGGGAAGTATGTCAGGAAATCTTTGCAGCTTGTGAATTTATTTTTCTCTCTCAAACCACCTGCATGTCCGTGTGTGTGTGTGTGTGTGTGTGTCCGTGTTTGTGTGTGTGTGTGTATGTGTGTGTGTATGTATGTGTGTGTGTCCGTGTGTGTGTGTGTGTGTGTGTGTGTGTGTGTGTGTGTGTGTGTGTGTGTGTCCGTGTTTGTATGTGTGTGTGTGTGTATGTGTGTGTGCATGTATGTGTGTATGTGTGTGTGTATGTATGTGTGTGTGTCCGTGTGTCCGTGTGTGTGTGTGTGTGTGTGTGTGTGTGTGTGTGTCCGTGTGTGTGTGTGTGTGTGTGTGTGTGTGTGTGTGTGTGTGTGTGTCCGTGTGTGTGTGTGTGTGTGTGTGTGTGTGTGTGTGTGTGTGTGTGTTGGGTCCTCACCTGGGGTAGCTCACAGCTCTGTACAGGCTCAGTACATGTGGCTTTGGTATGAAGACCATGGCCTGTACCCAGCAGGTGTGTTTGGAGAAGGATTATAAAGACAGAACAGATCAGGCAGTATCTCTGGGCCTGTCTTGTGAGGGATTATTTTGATCATGTTAACTGAGGTACAAGACCAACCCCTCCCCCCCAACAGGGGTGACACTATCTGAGGGCTGGAGTCTCATTCCCTATAAGCACTTAGCCTCCACGCTGTAACAGACTAGACCCTCAGACCCACGGAGAATAATGTGCAGACAGACACATTTTTGTCCCAGTGATGAGGAAAGTAACTAATAAGCCCTTCCTGGATAGAGAGGGCTAGGAAGCCCTGGGATGGGAAGGGCCTGCTCTGGTCCCCATTACAGCTGCCTCTCCCACTTTCCACCCAGAACACAGTCTGCAAGGGCTTCTGGCAATCAAGAAAATCCCTCTCCACCCCCATGTCCCTGTGGCTCTGAGGAATGTTCTGGTATGTGTGGGCTCAGTCCTTCTCAATGGTCTTGAGAGAGTGGGGGAGGCTTGCTACTAGAGGCACCGAGTTCTGCCACCCCCATATGAAGCCTGACAGGAATACAGGGGTGGGGTGGGGGGCAGGGCGTGGGGCAAAAGAACTCAAAGCACTCTCTGCTGAGGCAACATGTTGAATTACTTTGCAAACATGTGGGGTCCACCCACGCCGGGTACACATCTTGTCCCCAGCACCATTTCCCTAGATGTGGGGGCCCACATGTTCCTGGGCCAGCCTGCGTGGGCTGCACGTGCAGCCAGCTCATGCTTAGGCTGTTTGCTAATATTTCTTTGATGTCAATGAGCCTCCTAAGCCTGATGCTGCCGTCCCTTTGAAGCAGGACACCGTGTTTTGCCAGAAGTCAATGAAACGCCTTAGTGGAACAGAATGGTTTAATTCCCGCCTTTGATACAGGGCCGAGAAGGTTCAAACAGGCTTCCGTCCATGCCTGCAAGATGTCCCAAATGGCCTGCAAGAGGCCACCTCATAGGCCTGCTGGCCTGGCTGCTGGTTTTTGGAGCTGGCCTTTGCACAGAAGCCCTGATCTCCTCCATTGAATGACATACCCCACTGTCTGCCTTCCTCTGTTCCCTTGGCCCCTTTCCCAGTTTCTGAGCTGTCTCTCACCTTGACCTGCTGCTTCTCCTCCCATAGAGCTGGCATTGCACCCTCGCATATCCAAGACTCCCTCTCAACTTCCACAGCCCTGTGGCTGGAATTGGTCAGCCCATGGAGGGCTTCAGAGCACCCAGCTTAGTCTTGGCAGCTTGTGGCAGCCTCTTCCCTTAGCTATTCAGGGAGTATCCCCAAGGGCTCCTGGGGCCCTTTAGTCACGTCTGTGCCTACATGGCCATCTCTTCAAAGCACCATATCTCTTGCTAGCCAGAGTCCCTGCAGCTGGCCACTCTGTTGCAGCTGTGGTTTCAGAGCCTTGAGGCTGCCTGTCCCTGGATGCTAAGTGGGTGTGCATCTGTGATACAGCTGTTTCTGTTATTCACCAGGGCCGAGAATCAAGTCACCACTGGGGTCCCCGCTAATACTGGGGTCCATTGTACTGGCTAGTGCTCTCCTACTACCTAGGGGTAGACTCCTTAAAGTGGGACAGGTCTATAATGCTGTTCCTGGACTCCAGCCTCATCCACAACTTGGACCAGAGCTTTCACACACACACACACACACACACACACACACACACACACACACACGCACACACACGATCCCTACAGTGTCATTGTTTACTGCTTTTCCCTGACTCTGAGTCACCTGATTTAGGGAAGGAGCTTTCCACAGCACAACTTTCTGTGCTTAGTGAGTTACCCATTCATTGTTTCATTCACTCCATGGATCTTTGTTGATCTTGCACTGGGTTCTGGACAGAGGGGTGAGCAAGCCTCATACCATCTGTATCATAAGAGCCCAACCACGCCAGATCCTTTTCTGAAAGCTGGATTTATCAGTCAAATTGTCAACCTCTGCATGGCCGTCCTTCCTCTGGGAATGGCTGGCTTCTCCTCAGTAGCAGACTACAACCTCCACAGGTGCCTGGCTAGCTTGGACTCCCCAGGGGCAGAACCAACATATTTCCAGTTTCTACTCTGGGAGAGCCCAGGGCCTGGCTCACAGTTGGTGTTCAAGAGAGTTGAGCATTTAAACTCAACTTTATTTACTTTTGAGCTGCAGTGATTTAACCAAAGTCTGGTGAGGACTTTAAAAGGTGAATGAATCAAATGTACACATGTGTACATTGATTATCCGGTGTACACCCATTGTTCATGCTCTAGCGTTCACAGTGTCTGGGGACACCCACATGTCCATATACCTTGCACACAGGCCCAGAGAACAGTGGGACAGTGACAAAGCAATCCAGCGAGGTTCCTGGTCTCAAATCCTAGCTCTGCCTTCCTAGGCTGGGATCTCGACCCTCCTGAGTCCCATCTGCAAACAGGCTGCCACTGAGGACTGGCAAGTCAGGGGACAGGTAGGTCACTGTCAGGCTGATGTTAAGGGAGTTGGAGCTGGATCATGTGATGCCTTAGTTTTTTGGTGACAGGGTTAAATGTGTGGCCTGTTGGGGCTGGTAGGGCACAACAGAGGTTTCATCTGCCTGCAGAGGTGGCTGGGAGCCAACAGCAGCCCCCATCCTCCTGTCAGACTGCTCCAGAATAGAAACTGGCGGGCTTTTGTCTCTGCTGAGTGGCCTTTTCTATGAAGAGATAACGAAGGACAATTAATCTAGCAATTGGGAGCAACCTTTGATGCTCCAGTAATTTCTCTGCCTTATAATTATGGGACAATCAGGCTTTTGCATGCTCCCAATTAAGTCACAGTAAGACCCAGTGACTGTCAGAAAGTGGACACTGTGGTCAGAGGCCAAGGGGGATCCAAGAAAGGTGGTAACCTGTGACCCCAAAGAAATCCAGAGTGGGAAGGGCAGGAGGATGGTCCCCGGCTGGAGGAAGAGGCCCCCTCTGAGTGGCAGCTGGGAGGCTTGCAGAAGCACTGTGGGTGGAGGAGGCTTTGGCCAAAGCATCTGGCTTGGTGCTGGCATGCTCCTTGAAGGAACAGGCTCTTGGCAGGCCTATTTGCTCTGTTTGGCACATCCTGGACCAGAAGCCTGCCCTAAGCTCCATCTGGGAGTTCATGTCAGTTGGACTGATTTCTTGCCTGCCCTATCCCCATGTCACTGAGAGCCACAGGCCAGACCTAGCTTCTCTGGCCACTGCTATGGTGAGATAGCAACCTCTTTTGCTTCTCAGCTACTTATGAGGTCAAGCACAGGATGGCTCTTTGTAGTTGGAGTTTTCCTGCCTGGCCCACAGTCAGGACAAATCTCTCTCACGCCAGGCCCATAGACGCTCAGACACAACCAAGTAAACACACAGAAACTTACATTGTTTAGAAACTGTATGGCCATGGCAGGCTTCTTGTTATCTACTTCTTCTATCTTAAATTAACCTATTTCTATTTATCTATACTTTGCCACATGGCTCGTGGCTTACCAGTACCTTACATCTTGTCATGGCGGCGGCTGGCTGTGTCTTTCTCTACCCAGCCTTCCTCCTCCCAGAATTCTCTTCTCTCTTGTCCCACCTATACTTCCGGCCTGGCCACTGGCCAATCAGAACTTTATTTACACAGAGTGATATCCACAGCAGCTCCTATTTAAGAACCAGAGAGAGAAAGGCCAGGTTGCCCTGGGCAGTGCAGCCCCAGTGTCAACTCCCATTTGGGAAGGGCCTTGTGGGCCTGTGCAGGCTGTGTGTATCAGGCTCTTTGAAACACCCTGCCTCTGCCCTGGGATCAGCTACCCATTTTGGGGAACTCCCTTGGGTCTCCCCGTCCTCTGTCCTCAATGTTGCCTCCATTTGTAGGGCTCTGCACATTCCCAAAACAGCTTCTGGGAGCCCCACGGCTGCTTTGACCAGGCAGCTATATGACTGTACTCCTGAAGGAGGAGGGAACAGTGAAGCCTGAAGGCACCTCTCTTTGCCATAGCCTCTGTCATTCAGCCTCACGATGTCATTCAACTCACTGCTGCTTACTCCACAGCTGTAGCCTTCACCCCAGCTACTCTGTCCCCAGCTTCATGGGAAAGGACTGGTGGGAACCAGTGTCCCAAGACACAGACAGCTCACTCCAGGGAAAGCAAGCTTGGGTGACTGCTTCACTCAGCCGCTTCTGCTTCTTGACACCACTGCCTCTGGGTACCGGACAGCCCTGCTAGAGAAGCTGCTAGGTCTGTACCTGGTTGTGCCTAGCGTGCTTTCTCTTCAGGCTCCTGGCAGCTTGCATTGACCAATCCCATTCTGATGTCTGAAAACTGGGACAAAAACACGTGCCCTCCCCCTTCCAGGCAGTAGGAGAGCTGAATACCTGTATCCTGCCGACTTTGGGGTCCTCCCACGTAAACTCAGCAGACATGTCAGATACAATAAGAAAAATCCATCTGACCAGCTCAGATTCTGATGATGCCCAGTGTGTGGAACTGATTTGTGCCATGCGTGGCCTTGCAAGGGAGATGACTTTTCCAGCTCGGTGGAGGAACCACAGTCCATCTGTCATCTTCCCTTTATGAATGGAGAAGTTGAGGCCCATAGATGTGGGTACACCTGCAGAGGGCCGCTCTTCTGCACAGCTGTAGTGTAAATGAAAACTTGAGCAGTGATACTGAGCTTTGGATGTATGGGTAAGAACAACTGGGGACAAAGTGACTTGGAGTAGATGAACCAGCAGGTGCCAACTGGCAGTGGACTGCTGTCCCACGTTGCCCTGGGGAGGGGGCGGTACTGGGTGATTGCCTACCTGTATTTTTGAGTTTGTCTCTGTGGTTTCCTGTGGAAATTAGCAGTGAGTGTCAGCTAGCACGATGGGACTGGTGGTGTAGGGCCATCAAGGGGTGGGTGTCACTTGCTGGTCCGTGGATGGCAAACGAAGGGCACTTTGTTACAATGTCCAACTAGTTTCTCAGCTGCTTCATCATGTGGCAAGTGCACGCAGAAGCCAGTGAGCAATTTGTTCTGTTTCCCGCTGAGGGTGTCTCCTTAGAAGCTGACACATAAACTCTAAGCTATTCTCAGTGTTCTTTGGTCCCAGCTGTGGTCTGGTGGGGGAAAGACAGCCATTGCAGTCATCCACAGTTTAGACAGTAATAAACTCACCTCTATAAGGCCAGCACGTAGCCTGCTTTGTAGAGGGAATTTTCATTCTCCACATGGCTGCTGGGTGTCTCCCCGCCAGCACCAGGGCCCTCCAGTTCCTATGGGCACCTGAGAGAGATGGATGCTAGGAAGGAGACATGTGTGGAATTGCAGAAGTGAGCACCAGACACAGGCTGTGGTTCTGACATGCATAGCTCCACAGTGGGGTCATTCCTTAAGCTCTCCAAATCCAGGATTCCTGTCTATGAAGCGAGGGAGCAGTGGTGCCCCATGGGAACCTGCTGTCACTGATCCAAGATAACTGTGGGGGGACTTCAGGTTAGCAGCTCAGGAAGCAACCTGAGAATGGAAACCTCTGAGCATCCAGGCTGTACAGGCACTTCCTAGATGTACTGTGTCCACTAAAAATGGATGGGGACACAGTGATCCAGAGAAGGCAGCATACCATGAACTTTCTCACTCTCTGTTCAGTCTGCATTTCCCCCTAGACACAGACACACAGACACACAGACACACAGACACACACACACACACACACACACACACAGACACACACACACACACACACACACACACACACACACACACACACACACACACACACACACACATACAGCTTACTTCCTACACAGAACCATGTTCAGGGTATTATCTCCCCATTGTTTATCTGCACTCTCAAAACTACCCATACACTGGTGTGGCAAGGTGTGCCCATGGGTGCAGTAGTGGCATGAATATTATGGGATAACCAACCACTTTCTGATTGGATTTAAGGCCCACTTCATGGGCAGAAATGCATGCCTGATACTGTACATCTGTCCAAGAACCCATGGCTGGGGAGTTCACATGTTCCAGGAGTTAACCTACTGGTATTGTTTTGCTAAATGAACAGCATAGTATCAGACTGCTCTCTAAAAATTCTCATATCTATGCCCATAGATTAGGGTGGCAGTCAGCCTTCATCAGGGAAGTTTCTTTGTACAGTGGATGGTACAAAGAAACCCAACAACAGATCAAAGTGCAAAGATTAAATGAGTGCAGTAGCATGCTCAACTTCAAATGGGACATGTGTATCACTCCCTTCCCAAGGCTCAGAGACCAACTCAGAAGAGGGGGTGGGAAGATTCTAAAAAGGTTGGGGAGGAGCAGAGCAAAGAGTATCAAAGGAGTGTGTGTGTACATGTGTGTATAAATATGATCAAAATACAATGCATGGAATTCTAAGAAGTTGATAAAGTATTATATTAAAAATTATCCATATATTAGGAAAAATAAAATTATTACAACTATACAAGCTCATTGATGTCTTTTTCTTTTAAAGAATGTGCAGCAGAGTATATGCTTCCAAGGGCATGTGGGACTAACACAAAGCTTTGTAGATCATATTGCTTAGGATCCACATTGACTTATAAGAAACTGCGGTGACCATTTCCCATTGCCGGCAGAAGACCCCAAATCCCAATACATTGCTCACACCTTTCCATCTCCCACCACCATCTGCCCTTACCAAGCCCTCTGCTCCCTGCTCCCTCTGCATCCTTGGTTTACCATCATCTCTTGGTTTCTAACTGCTGACCCTGAACATCTGTCTCTTTTCTCTCTTGATGAAAAGTGCCTTTTGAGCCAGGCATGTAATGTTGCTTGTGATCCCAGCACTTAGAAGGTGGAGGCAGGGATATCAGAATGTCAAAGCTATCCTGGGCTATGTAACAAGCTTGAGGCCATCTTGGGCTATGTGAACCCTTGTCTCAAACAAACAAAATGTTTGAATGAAAAAATTGTTTTCAGCTGTACAGTCATTTCCTTACCCAACATGAGAAGTCTGAAGGTGGACAAGAGTTCACTGACAGTCAAGGCACAGGTCTTTCCTTTCCGCTTTCACATCCTCAGAGAGCTGCCACGTACGCCCTCAAAATTGCTTCATGATCTCAAGAGAGCTGCTGCAGCCCCAAGCGAACACCAGTTCTGTGTTCACAGCATATAGGAAAGGCTCAGCTCCAGGAAATATCTCTGATCAGAAAAGTGAGTTCCTCGGAAGCCCAGAGCTGACATTCTGAGTATCTCATTGGCCAGAATAGATCATGTGGTCACTTCTAGCTATAAGACAAGGAAAGACAGCATGTATCAGTGCTAAATAAGTAAAATTTCTTCTTGGATTAATAAATCACTTCAATCCTAGAAGTGACAGACATTGTCATTTGAAAACCAAACACACGGTTTTGATTAGCAAAAAAGGAAAATGGTTTTCAATGCAGTGTGTTCTGGTAACTTCCTAGAGGTACCGGTTAGTGACAGAAATTCACTCTGTTCCCAGACTTACCACATTTAGTGGCTAATGCTACTGAAACCACCAACTTGCTGTGTATATTTTTAACTCCTCTTTGCTGTAACAAAATAACGGACAGAAAACACTTTAAGGATGAAGTTTTTTTTTTTTTTTTTTCTATTTTCATCAGGGTTTCAGAGGTATTACTCATCATCAGAGAAAGAGTGGCCATTGGTATAGGATCAGTCCACAGTGGCAGAGGCATACTTCTCAGGCTCCTCACATCTTGATGGAGTAAGAAGTCAAACTCTAGACTAGTCAGGGGTGGATTATACCCATGGACTAGGTCTCATGTCCCAAAAATTCTATAACTTCCCCAAATACAGCCACCAGCTGGGTATCAAGAGCTTAAAACATGAGTAAACCCCTGGTGTGTGTGTGTGTGTGTGTGTGTGTGTGTGTGTGTGTGTGTGTGTGTGTGTAGGAGGCATTTCACATTAAAACCCTAGCAGTCTGACCCTGGCCTCTATAGGCCATGGTCATCTCACCATGCAAAATGCATTCATTCCAAAGTTTCCTTCATCCAAACATTCTCAACACTGTCCAAAAGCTCAAAGTGTCTACTGAGAATCAAGGGGGCCTCTTAGCTCTGAGTCCCTGTAAAATTAACAAAAGAAAAGAAAGAAGCCCCAACTTGCATACTCATATCCAACAGCACAGAATGGACATTCCCATTCTATAAGGGAAGAATGGGATGAAAACAGGGGCAGAGTGGACCAGAGTGAGACCAAACCCACCAGGGAAAGCACTCAGACATGTAGCTTTGATAGCATCAAGTATTGTTTTATTTTTCTTCTTTGTGGTTTATGAGACCTTAGCTTGCATTGTCCCACTGGCACATGAGCGGCAATTATTCTTTCCTGGTTTATCTTCACTCTCTTTCTTTGCAGGATGAGATGCTCCATAGTAATGTAATCAACATGCTACTCATTTGGATGGCTTCTGAATTCTGTGTCTTACTCAAAAGAGTTTTTCCAATGCCAACATTTTGAAGCATTCTCTTGCGTTTTCTGATGGTTCTGTTACAATTTAAGTCCATCTTTCTAATTGGATCTATGTGGCATTAACTGCAGAGACAAGGGGCCCTTTTTGTCTTTCCAGATGGCTATCTTGCTTCACATCATCGAGTGATATTTCTTTCTTCTCATAATTCAAAATCTTAATAATATGTGAATTTTCAGGAACCACCTCGGCCCTGGTTTCTAGGTTTGCAAAATGAGAATGATAATTTGGAACTTTCCTAAAGGCTCATGAGATAATTGCAACCCGCAGAACTGGGTATGATAAATATTGGGTGCTCAATAAATGCTAGCCACCATTCCTACTAATTCTTCCCGATGTATTTGATCTGCTTGACTTATTCGTGGACAGAGCATTCTATGCCTTTGTAGATGTGTCAGTCTGGATTTGAAGTTGCAAACAAGAGACCCTACTCTGCAGACTGGAGAAGAAAATGAATCTACTGGAAATTGTATCCACTCAGACAGTTAGATTTCCCTATTGCTTTAATGTTACGTCTTCTCATTTTTTTCTTATTGGATTGCATTGGCTAGTAGGGCAAACACAAAGTTTAATAATATTTATCATGCAGGAAATTATTGTCAGGAGAATCTGCACAACAACCCAGCTTCTCAGTGTGGCCTGTAGGGTCATCAGAAAGGCTGGAGAATGAGCAGAGGTGAAGCCAGGGTGGCAGTGGGGCCAGAGGGGCTGCTCTGTTCACCTTAAGGGACTCCAGCCCTGGGGAGCAGTCACCAGGACCACCATCACCAGGAGCTCCATGGAGTCTCAGTCCATGCAGCATCTGCTCACCCAATTGCCTCTTGAGTCTCACATGGGGCACCTGCTTGGTAAGCTGCTGTCCCAAGGCTATTCTAGCTACAACGTTGACTGTTTTGCTTGGGGGAGGCAGATCCATGGTGGCCAAAATACTCCTAACACAGCAAGTACCCAGTGGACACTAGGTGACCCCAAACATGACAGATGTCCATTATAAACTCTGCCTATTCACAGGAATGACTTTTAGGCAGGGTAGAGGAAATCTTTAGTATCTAATTACGGATGGTTTTTCCTTTTTGGGGATTTTTCAGCCCTTCTTAGATACAGACTTATTTGGCTGGGCTAAAAACTTCTGTTTGTATTTCTGGATAGTACTAATACAAATTAATGTAGAATGAAGTGGAATCTGCCAAGCAAGGCTTCTCTCACCCAAGAATGGTGTGTATCTGTTTGGTTATCTTAGTCTTGATTTATGTTCTCCGGAAGAGTTAGAACTATTTCCTTCCACAGATTAGTTGCATCTAGTGTAAAATAGGTTTCTAAGTATTTACTCTTTGCTTACTTCTGTTTTAAGTGAGCTCTTTTCTTTTTTCTGATTGGCTATTATTGTATGTGAGAAAGACTTTGGTTTTATTTTTTGTTTCTGTATAAATTAATTCATACTAAAAGTCTTTTAGTTAAGCCGGTGTGGTGGTGCATACCTTTAATCTCAGCACTGGGAAGCAGAGTCAGGTGGATCTCAGTGAATTTCAGGCCAGCCTGGCCTACACAGTAAGTTCCAGGACAGTCAGAGATACGTTGAGAGACTGTCTCAAAACCAAAACCAAACCAAAGAACAAACAAAAAACACCACCTCAATTCTTTTAATGTTCTTTTTTGGTTTTGAATTCAAAGTACTTTTTAAATGATTTTCTTTTCCTTTGTTTTTGCATGTATGCACATGCCCAAGGATGCCCCAGTGCATATGTGGAGGTCAGAGGACAACTTATGGGAGTCTCAGAGGATTGAACTGAAGTTGTCAGGTTTAGCAGCAAGTACCTTTACCCAGGGAGCCATCTCATGGCCTGAGTTTGTTTTTTTGCCTTTTAGACAGGCTAGCTATGTAATTCTGGCTAGTCCTGTGCTCATGATGTAGCCTAGGCTGTCCTTGAAGTTATGGTAGTCTTCCTGCCTCAGCTACCTGAGTGCTGGAAGTACAGATTTGTACCACCTTGCCTGGCTTAGCAGTGTTTTAAAATAGGTTTTTCTCGTGTGTTCTGAAAGCACACAATCAGAAAATTAATAAATATTAATTGCCCTCTCTCATTTTAATGTTGGACCTTTGAATTTGTTCTCTTATGTAATTACACTGGTGAGCTTCCATGGTCAGAGAAATCCTGAGGGGTGGCTCATCCAGGCCTAATTTAACCAGGCTTGCCTCAGGAGGGTTCATTTCTCTCCTATCCCCTCATGTTTCTCAGCCTCTTTGGCCCTGGGAGCCAAGTCTACTGGCTTGTTCTCATAGTGATGGTGGAGATGAGAGAGACTGGGAAAGGCCGTGAATCTTCTTACATCTTAGGCTCAGACTTATCTCCCCACCCATCACTTCCCCTACTTTTTACCTGCCCGACAAGTCATATGTCCATACTCATCATCAGGGCAATGATATTCTGCCAAGGCTTACACAATGTTGCAAGCTCCAAAATCTTCATGCTTGTTCCTGATACCCCTGGGAAGGATTTCATAGGTGTTCTATTAGAAATGATTCTGGGAGCCAGCTGTGATGGCGCTGGCCTGTAATATCAGTACCTAGGAGCTCGAGGCAGCAGGATTGGGAGTTCAAGGCTAGCCTGGTCTACATAACAAGACTGTTACAAAATGAGTGAGTGAATAAGTAAATAAACAACAAACAAATGATTCTACGTTTTGGCTTGAGTTATTAAATACATATCTTTATCAGAGTAGTTTATTTTATTCAAAGTTTAAATCAAGATTTTTAATCAACTGATCTGTTGGCATTTGTGGAAAATGGTATGGTTTTCGTTAGTATGATGAATTATATGAGTTGACTCATGAGAAGCATCTTGGATTACCAGAATAAGCCCCCAAGGCAGTGGCATGTTACCCCTTTCAAATGCATATGTGTGCATGTTCTACTTGCTCATGTTTTCCTTAGAACATTTGCATGTCATTGCCTTAATGACGGCACACAGTCTCCAGCTGTTTATGGCTGGACTTCAGATGATCCAACGCTGTGAAAGTGATATGTATGTATCCAGTATGTGTCTTTCTCTACCTGGTGGATACACAGTATATAATTCTCTCTCATATTGCCCACCTTTCCAGAGCTGAGCCCCTGGCCCAGCCAGCTGCAGAGTTGGCAGAGAACCAACTGGCAGCTTACAGTGTGTTCCTGGGTTAAGCTGAGACAGGAAGTGGATCAGTGTCCCCAAAACCAGCTTCCTGCTGTGGTATTTTCCCCTTCTGATGGCAGCTGTAGTTTCTTATCTGTTGCTTGACTGCGAACAACTCGGGGAGAAAGGATTGATTTTGATTGATGATTCAGGTCATGGTCCATCGTAGCAGGGAAGTCAAAGTAACAGGGACTTACAGCAGCTGAGCACATCTAACCCACAGTCCGCAGTGGAGAGTGGATGCATGCATGCTCAGTGTTCAACTCACTTTGCACAGTTCAGGGCCCAAAGACAGGTAATGGCGCTACCCACTTTCAGGCAGGATCTTCCCACATAAGGCAGTTAAGACAAACCTTGCAAGACATCCCCACAGGCCGACTGAGTCCAGACAATCTGGCACTGAGACTCCCCAGGTGATTATGAACTATCACATTGGGTGTCTGAGGACATGACCCCATCACAAGTCGAGGGGTACCTGTGCTACCATCTCTGCTTGTCCTACAATTTTGGGGTTTTGTCTTTACTAATTTTGCTGGAGTTCTAGGCTTGGTTTCTTACTCTTACATGGTATTTGGGAGCACCAAGTTCCCCTCTCCCTGAGATCTTAGTGGAGTCTCTTGGTGGGGAGCAAGGCTTAGTGGCTTTTGGACAGCACTCTCATTTTTGGCCCTGGGAAATGGGGTTCATTGTCATTATTGATGTTTTCTTCGAAAATCACCCACTTTATCCATTTGATTCCATTTATTTGCAAAGATCTGAGCTGAGTTTTCTATTATAATTCTCTCCCTTTCCCCCATCCATGGTTATTTTCCCATTTTCTCTCCTAATTATGTCCATTTGAGTCCTTTCTTTCACAATTAGCTTAGCCAGTGTTTATCTGTTTCATTCCTTGAATGTGTGGCTCCACCCTAGAAAGCTGTCGTCCATCCAAACCCACTCATGATGCCTGCATTTACACCTCCACCAACAATCTCATGCCTACTACAGCTAAGGCAGACTCTGCCTCAGTTCTGCCTCTGGTAACTTCCTCCATACCACCCTAAAACAGCTGGGCCAAGTGCCCACACTGACACTCTGAGATGGTGAGACAAACAAATCTTTCTTCTTTTTAAGTTGTTTTCCTTAGGCATTTTCCCAGTGATGGAAATCCAGCTAACACAGGTAGATTGTAGTATAAACCACTCACGATATTCTCTGTGCCCCATTGTTGTTTGGGAATGACCATATATCCCAAATCTTAAAGAACTAAACAAACCTGAGTCTGATGCTGGTGGTTCTTGGGAAATTGAGGCCCTCCCAATATAAAGGAGGATTAGTATGGCTGGAGAAGCCTTTTCTTCTCTCTCTACTTCCTGCTAGGATTTAGAATGTGGCATCTGGAGCAGCAGCAGCCTTCCTGTCAACTTGAAGAAAATGGTAAACACAGCAGCCTTGATGCCGCAAGCAGCCATCTTTCTTTGTTGTGCAAGAAAATGGCTGCTATTTGTTCCAATGACTGTGGGTGAGGTTTCTGTGAGTGAATCTGTCCCTACTGGTATAGCTATCCAATGTTGTGTCATAACAGAGAACACTGAAACGTGGAGCAAAAACCCTCAGCCACTTTTGAAAAGGTCATGACGAATTCTGTCAGGGTATGGTGGAATGCAACCTTCTTCGCCTCAAGCAATCCTGGGCTTCTTAGAGGCAGCAGTAGCAAATCAGCTTGTGGAGGTCCGGGGAGGTCTGCTGGGCTGGGGCATCCAAGATGGCTCTTCATGCATAGGGATTATTGCTTGGGCTGGATTGTCAATGCTCTGCTTGACATTCCTTGGCTTCCAGGGAGGTTCCTTGTAAAGGCTTGAGCTTCTGCTCACCTTGGTCTTCTAGTGGTGAGGAGGCTTAGAACCAATCATCCATGGCAGTTATCTCTCTGGAGAGCTGGTCTACCTGCCTTCCTCGGCCAGCTTCACTTCTGCTTACCCTTCTTGGTAAGATCCAAGGTGAGATCCAGGCTGCAGGGATTCAATGGGTGGAAGGCCACCACCTCTGCTTAGGGCAGTGACAGTGAGTTGGGGAGGAGAGGAGGAGGTAGGAACCATCTTGGAGACAAGATAAATGCAGTTGTGAGGCAGACAGGTAGGCACAAAGACCCAGTTCTGGCCTTGACTCCTTCTGTCCAGACCTCTGATAACAACACACAGGCCTCTATCATCTGGCCTTCAGCTCTGGCCCGTTGAACTCCCTGTGTGTTTCACTACCCCAAGGCTCTCTCTGGACTCTGCACTTTGGGACATGTATCTCTCGATATTCGAAGTGCCTTCCTCTCCATTTGGTCGCCTCTCTTCCTACTGCTTTGTATCCTCCATAACCCACCCACAACTGCCCCTCTATAGGCTCCTCTGCCAAGCCTGACTTAGCTGGCTGTACCCCACTGAGTTCTCATGCCAACCTGGCCTGACTCTCTTGGCACTTGTCTGAGAATGTGAGAGCTTGGAGCCGTGAGCCCTGTAGTTTTCCCCCACCTTGCCAGTGCAGAGTGGCAGAGGGCAGTGTTGGTGGAAGGAAAGGGGAGAGGCTGCAGACTCACACAGAACACGGAAGACTGATGGGAGACCCTCAAGGTTTCTACCCCATCTGCACTCTGCTCTGAAAGCACCCCATGGGAACTGGGGTTGGGGTTGGGGTTCTCACAGTGCAGTTCTCCCTAAGTGCTTGAAGGCAATAGAAGGGTGAGCATCCAGCCCTGGGGCTGGGAGTTGTGATGCTCCTGCCCCCCCCCCCCCCACAATAGCCAAGGCCGAGGTTGTGTCCTCTAATCCAGCTCCACAGGGAGCCTAGCTAGGACTGCAGCTCAACATCCTAACAGAGTCCTCGGGGCCTCTGCCTTTCCCAATCATCATGAAATCCAATCTATAATTGAAAAACACCTGGTTTTGTTTTGTTTTTTACAACTTAAGAAAATTAATTGTGTTATATTGTGTTTCATAAGACCATTTTCATGTAAGCACATGATAAATTGGTAGACACTCTCCTAAACTCCCTCTCTGGTTTCTCCCCACTTACACCAAGTCTCCCTTTCCTCTCTAAACAGTTCTGCTTCGACAGTGACACCTTTGGCATAGATGTTTCTGTATCTATAGGGAATCTACAAAATCTAGGGCTTAGAAGGGAGAGAAAACTATTTGCTATTTGCTTTTCTGAGATTGGTTTAATTCACTGAATATGAATGCTTCCAGTGGCCCCCATTGTCTCACAGATGACAGAGTTCCACTCTTCACAGAGGTAAAGACTTCCATTGTGCATGTAAGGCACATTTACTTTCTCTATTCCTCCCTTGTTGGATGCCTGTGCTGGTTCTATAACTTAGCCAGCACTCGGAGGGCTGTGACAGACATTTACACGCAAGGATCTCAGTGATATGTTGACCGGGAGTCCTTTGGGCAAATGCCCAGGAGTACCACACATTGGTCTGTTTCTAGTGTTCTGAAAAACCTCTATACTGGCTATAGTGGCTGGACTAGTTTACATCACTATTAGTATTGTATGTGGTTCCCCTTTTATTCACATCTTCGCCAGCACCTGTTACTTGTTTTCTCAATGATTGCTGAGGTCACTGAGCTAAAGGTGAAATGAAGGTCAATGGACTTCATATGAAAAAATGTTCATCATGCTTACTAGCTATCCAAAAAGTGCAAATCAAAGACTCTTCAAGATTCCACCTCACCCCAGTCAGAGAACAACTGTTTTGAGCCTGGCTCCCGGCTGGGAAACCCAGAAGTAAAGAGCTGTGGAGAAAGGAGTGACCAGCTGACCCCCGAGCCTGAGGACAGAGCTCAGGCTCTGGTGTTGGACAAGGCTGCAGACAGTAGGAGCCCACAGCTGGTCTGGGTCTCCTGATCCTGTTGACCTGTGTGTGGCCATGCTATCATTTGACCTTGTCTGTATCTCCTCAGTGTCTCTCCCAGGATCCCAAGGGCCCAGGCTTCTGAGCACAGCCACAGAGCATCAAGCCACAGAGCATTAAGCATCGAGCCACAGTTCTTCTCTTGAACTGGCAATGCAGCAAAGGGTTCTTTGCGTGAACAAGATGAGCAGAATGGGTTTGGAAAGATCAGTCTGGAGATCCATGGAGACTGAATTGGAAGAGGTGGGGAAAAAATAAAACTTTGGGATGACAGATAATGGTGGCCTGCTATAGCTGGAGGCTTTTCTGGCATTCTGCTCGGTCCCAAAACCACTTATAAAATAATCACTCAGAGGCTTAATATTACTTACAAATGCCTGGCCTATTGCTCAGGCTTATTACTAACTAGCTCTTACAACTTAAATTAACCCATTTCTAATTCATCTATATTTTGCCACATGGCCATGGCATTAGTGGTCTGCTGGCATCTTGTTCCTTGGACGGCTAGATGGCTTCTATCCCTGACTTTGCCCTTCTTCTCCCTGCTTCTCTGCTTAGATTTTCTGCCTAACTCTATACTGCCTTGCTATAGGCCAAAGCAGCTTTATTTAATAATAAAAAAAAAGGAGCAGATGTGTCTCACTATTGAGAAAAGTCTAAGGGTTTGTTTGTTTGTTTTCAAGACAGGGTTTTTCTGTGTATCTTTAGCACCTTCCCTGGAACTCACTCTGTAGCCCAGGCTGGCTGCAAACTCACAGAGATCTGCCTGCCTCTGCCTCCCAAGTGCTGGGGTTAAAGTCTTGCATCACCATGTAAAAGTCTAAGTTTTTAAAACATTTTAAATGCCATATTCTGTAGGTCTTTGAAGTGTTTGAAGATTACCTATCCTCCTGAAATATAGAACTATCCCCCACTGCATCAGCAATCACTGGAGCCACAAGCCCTACCTGTACCTGATTGGCAGAAGAGGTGAGTATCTGAGTGTCCAGCTGGGTAGCTATGCTCTCTAGGTCCTTGCCCCCAAGGGCACATCCTGGGCCTCTCCCTCACCCACCTCAGTTTCAGCAACCTGGCAGCAGCATCATTCCTCTGTCAACCATTCCCCGCTTCACATCAGAGACCACAAGAGCCATAGGCCCCACCTACACTGATTGGAGGAAGAGCCCCTAGCGACTGGGCAGTAGCATCCTCTCCCCTGACCCCAAGCATTCCTCAAGGACTTACAGGCCCCACCTGTACCAATTGGAGGAAGAGATGGATAAATGGCAGTTTAAAAATATATTCAACAACACAAAGAACAATATGGCACCACCAGAACCTAAGTGGTTCTACAACAGACCTGAATATCCCAATGCAGATGAAGCAGAAGAAAACAACCTTAAAAATAACTTTATGAAGATGATAGAGGCCCTTAAAGAGGAAATGAAAAATTCCCTTAAAGAAATGGAGGAAAAGAGAAACAAAAAATTGGAAGAAATCAATAAATCCCTTAAAGAAAGCCAAGAAAAAAAATCAAACAGGTGAAGGAAACAGTTTAAGACTTGAAAATTGAAATAGAGACAATAAAGAAAATACAAACTGAGAGAATTCTGGAAATGGAAAATCTGGGTAAATGAACAGGAACTTCAGGTGCAAGCATAACAAACAGGATAAAAGAGATGGAAAAGAGACTGTCATACATTAAAGATATGATGGAAAAAATAGATTCATTGGTCAAAGAAAATAGTAAATATAACAAATTCTTAACACAAAACATCCAGGAAATCTGGGACACCATGAAAAGACCAAACCTAAGAATAATAGGAATAGAAGAATGCCAGTTCAAAGTCTAGAAAATATATTCAACAAAATCATAGAAGAAAAATTTCCCAACCTAAATGAGAAAATGCCTATGAAGATACAAGAAGCCATAGAACATCAAATAGGCTGAAAAAAAAAAGGTCTCCTCACCACATAAAAGTCAAAACACTAAACATACAGAATAAAGAAAGATTATTAAGATCTGCAAAGGAAAAAAGCCAAGTAACATATAGAGGTAGACCTATCAGAATTACACTCAACTTCTCAATGGAGACTCTGAAAGCCAGAAGATCTTGGAGAGAAGTTCTGCAGACACTTAAGAGACCATGGATGCCAGCCCAGACTACTATACCCAGCAAAACTTTCAATCAACATAGATGGAGAAAACAAGATATTCCATGACAAAACCAGATTTAAACAATACCTATCCATAAATCCAGCCCTACAGAAAGTACTAGAAGGAAAACTCCAACCCAAGGAAGTTAGCAGCACCCACAAAAACACAGCCAATAGATAACCTCACACCAGCAAATCCCAAAGAAGGGAAAGATACCCACCATCACTAAGAAAGCCAAAAATAACAGGAATTAACAATCACTGGTCATTAGTATCTCTCAGTATCAATGGATTCCACTTGCCTATAAAAAGACAGAAGCTAACACAATGGGTACAAAAACAGGACCCACCCTTCTGCTGACATATATCTCTGCATACCTAGAAAACCTTAATAATATGACTGTAAGTTTGACTGTTATAGACGACTATTAATATGTATTTCTTAACTATATATTACATTTTTAACAAGAGTAGAAATATACATATAGTATAACAAAATTGACCTTAAATTTGTATCACTAAACCAAAATTCACACCAACATAAAGTATTTTGAGATTGACATTTGTTTTTTTGGATTAAAGTAGATTCAATAATCTTCCTTTTAAAACTCATTGATATATCATATACTCCTTTTTTCTTTAGAAAGAGATTGATTATGAGCACTAACCATTTATAACCAACCTTCTTTAAATGAAAACCAACATTTATAAATAATATTTGGGGAGTTTGGGCGTAGTTTTCTACTGATTGGGGGTGCTGGTAATCTTAGAGGGATCCTGAGAAAATGTAGAGTTATGGTCAAGTCCTGACTGGGTATTTTGTGTGGTTGGTCCATCTCAGCCAGTAGCCTTGAAGCTGCTGTGGATGTTGGAGCACCTGGGCCTTCGTTCCCATTGGAGATCTTTCAGGGGGTCTTGCTTGATCAAACCATGTTAGCCTGGAAGCAATCCACAAGTCCTTGTCTTCTGGGAAAACAAAAGTAGAAGCTCTTTTCAAAAGCAACATATTCTTAGACCCAAATTTCAAAGTCCAGGTACCTTTAAAATACATATGTTGCTTTAACTTAATAGCCCCCACAATCAAATGTCTCTCTGCAGTTAGCTCATTAACAGTCAAAAATTTCAAAGAAAACACAATATACATAATGCAGACTCTGTGTATTTTCCATCTTTATGTTGCTTATTATTTTTAATATTATTTCTACTGTCTTTTAAAAGACTTTATTTTTAAAACTCTTTCTATAACTGTCTATACTCATTTCCTCTCTCTCCCAAGCCTATGTACACATTTTTAAAACATATTGAGACCATTTAGAATTTTTTGGGGGGGTCTGAATCTGTCTTTATTGTGTATCTGTAATCCTTTTCTGATGGTTGCTCTAAATTGCTAAGTGGGCATGCCAAAGACCAAAGTGGAGGCTTTGGCTGCTGGCTCCTCCCTGTTTGGCTTCTCAACATGGCAGAGGGGAGGTACCCAGGAGCGTCATGTTTATCCTCTCCAATTCTGAGGTCCATGCTGCCACTAGGCAGCATGCAGCTGGCCCACAAACCTTTTTTGTTTGTATGAGTAAAAGCTAAATCCGCCACACAGCTCCCTGTACTTTTTGCCTCTGTGTACCATGACCAGCAGGAATTCACCATGCTGCCACAGCTCTCTGTACCTTGGCCTGCAGGAGATACACAATTAGGAAGCTGTTTTTGGTTCCATTTATGTGTTCTAGAACCCCTTTTTTGATGCTTTCTCAAGTCTTATGTGGAAATTCCTGTCCCACATTGGGTGCCAAATATAGCCAGAGGCTTTTCTGTGTCCTGTCCAGTCTTCAGCTGCTTATAAAATAATCACTCAGAATCTTAAAATTACTTACAAATGCTTGGCCTATTGCTCAGGCTTATTACTAATGAGCTCTTACAACTTAAATTAACCCATTTCTATCCATCTATATTTTGCCACATGGCCATGGCATTACTGATATGCTGGCATCTTGTTCCTTGGGCAGATGGATGGTGTCTGTCCCTGACTCTGCCCTTCTTCTCCCTGTATCTTTGCTTGAATTTCCTGCCTAACTCTATCATGCCTTGCCATAGGCCAAAGCAGTTTTATTTATTTAACCAATGGTAGCAACACATATTCACAGTATACAGAAAGATATCCCACATCAGCCTGTAGTAAAGGGTGGTAGGGCTGCTGGCATTGCAGAGAAGTGGAAGGATGTCCTGGACAGTGGTGGTAGGGACTTCCCTGGAACAGCTTCTGGGAGGTGGCAATGGAGAGGATAGGGAGGGGGCAGGGTGAAGAGGACAGGGCTCCTGATTGCCCCTGACCCATAGAGAGGAAAGAACTGTGGTAGAGGAGACCATGGGACCAGCTGGACACTTGCCACTCTTACTTCCTTCTAAATGTGTAGTAAGTGAGTGCACAGTGACTTCCCTAGTGTGAGTCACAGGGACCCACTTCAGTACCTGTCCATGCTCATGTTCTACTCTAGTGTCTCGTCAGGCCAGTGACACCTCAGAGCACAGCTAAGGTTCTTTGTGCTAGGGCCCAGCATGTACACACAGGGCATCTGAGTCCTTGGTAGGCAACATCATTTTGCTCACAACTCCAGAAAATTCCAGACAGATGGAAAAGCAGAAGAAAAGATGTAGATGGGACTAGAGGAGTTGGAGAGCTTGAGACATCTGGGAATGAAACGGGAAGAGGCTGTGGCAGGGGTCAGTCAGGAGGAAGCAAGTATCTTTCTCCAGAGGTAGAGCTCTACCCTGAACTTGAGAAAAGCCTGAAAAGCTGTAAGTCATCTTTGTTTTATTGACAGTAGTTACCCAGAGCATGTGTGTGTTCATAAGGACTCTGAGGTAGAAGGTACAGAGTGACATGATCTGTTGGCGATGTCTGATATAGCCGCAGGACTAGAACTTGGAAGGCTGTGTGCTTTTTGCCATCTCAACTGTAAGAAAGATCTGTTAAGTGTGGGATCTTCAAGGATGCCTGACACAGGAGTCCAGCTGGAAGTGGTGATGCTTGAGTGTTGGTACCAGTGAGCCAAAGCTGAGTTTGAAAATACCCAAGGAATGTCTGAATTCCAGAGAGCCTGGAGGGCCAAGGGATACCTTACCCTAACACCTCCTTTAATGGGGACATGAAGGAGGAAGGACAGACAGCAGGGAAAATGGGACCTGCTGGGGCCTCCTCTCTCCTCTGGCAAAAAGAAACTCAGTGAGGGAACATATGCCCAGCAGCGACCACACCTAGGACACTGTCTGTGTCCCCTCTCCTCCTCCTTGTAAAGTCAGTGCATAATTACCGGAAAGCATTTTTAACTGAATTTTAGATGAGCATCTTGACAAAATATAATATTGGCAGCAATCGTTATCAAACATTCATGTGTAGTAGGAGAGATAAAGCTCAGAATCCATAATTCATATGGCGTGTGTATTACCAAGCCTGCACCAGGGGCTGAATCTCAATGAAGCTGCCCGCTCGCTAGTTTCTGCCAGACGCGGGCTTTCATCATTTACATTATTCACTAGGTTTTCCAGAACAGTAAATCTTAAATATATATTTGTGTTGGAAAGAGCGTGTGTGCATGTCTGTATACACACAGAGGGATGAGCACCCATTTGGGCATAGAGTCAGTGGGTGTGCGTTCCAGCTGGAGGGGCACACTGTGCCAGCAGGAAGGCTTGGTGTAGGCGCACGTCACTGTGGACTCCCCGGCTCCATGCACAGGCAGTCAATCTACCCACCCTAGGGCTTCCATCTTCGGAGCCGCCAGCATTACCCCAGGAACCTTGAAATGAAATGGACCACAGCAAATATGACTGTGACAGTTTAAGAGCCAAGCTCCTCCGTGTTCCGTAGGAACTGTCCCCAGAGACTACAAAGTTCAGCTGGGAAGGGAACATTCTGAAGGATGGCTGGATTCTATCTCTTTCTGATGTGGCACTCCACTGCACAGCCAGTTTTTTGCTGGCCACAAGTACACAGAAGACACATATTTCTTCTTTGACCCCACCCACATCCCATGATCCATCTTGTTAAAAGTGATGCTTATTTTCTCATAACCACCTTCATGGAGTCTCAGAGGATAAGTCTTCTAGAGCATAGGACTGTCATGCAGCACTTTCAGCCCAGCAGTGGGTCCCTGGGGTCTTTGGGGTCCCCATCCCTCTGCTCTTCTCATGGCCTGTGTGGTGCTTGCTAGGAGTCTCCCCCAAACACTTTAGGACCAGGAGATTTGAACTCAGTGGGTATACTGCCTGGGGCTGAGTTCATCTCAGGAGGTCCTTCAATAGTTTTATCTCTTCCCAACTCTGCAGGAGCTAGATGTGTCCCTGAGTAGCCCTTGCCTGCCTAGAACCCCACAGGCATGACTGGTGTATAGGCTTCAACCACAGTGATGGCAGCCTCCCCTTCCATTAGCCCCACACTTCACCCTCTGTGAATATACATTCCATGCCACTTGCCAGTAAACTTCTTGCAGGCTAGGCCCCATAGCAGTCTTAGAGAAACTGGCCCAACATGACCAGAATTTGGAGTTTTATGAGGAAGAATCCATGTGGGATTGTGGGCAACTCAGAAGCACTGGAGATGTGTTCATTAGTGGTGTGGGGAGGCTGAGAACTGGTTAGAAGTGGCAATGCTTGTGGCCACTGTCATGATCATTATCTGTGGAGAAGCTGGCCTGGAGGGAAACATGGCAGGAAGCTGAAAATGACAACAAATTCATAGTTGTAAGGACAATGGCACTGTATGGCCCTTGCGGAATGCCATCCATGGAAACAAACAATAAATGTCCTACATGAGTAGTTAGCAATTTAAGGCTGAGTGTGAACGTTGAGGGGCTTTCCAAGCTCCACTGGCAGTTTCAGTTCTGCAGTAAGGGGTGGGGGTAGACATTGAGGCTAAGGATCCAGGCTAAGCTCCATAGACAGGCTTTTGCAGATGAGTTGATGAGGCCAGCCATGTTGAAATGGAGAAGGATGCCAGAGCCTGGGATGGAGTCGTCTGGGCCATTGACTTGAACATTTGGAAATCAGATTCGTTAGCCCCTGGTCTACTGAGTAGCCTGTTCTCTGCTGGCCAAGACCGGTGTTCTGCCCCTGCTTGAAGATAGTGCTAGGTTCTGCCTTGCAGGAAGCTCATGCTGCCTACTCAGCTCCCATTCCCACTTCTCCTCCTGGACACAGCTGAAAGCTAGGATCAAACCTACACTGGGCAACCAGGACTGCGCTGGATCCTAAGGGGAGGGAAGAGGTGGGCGAGGGCAGGTGAGAGATGCTCATGAATGTGGGTGAGGGCTAGGAGTGGGTGCCTGGCAGGTTGGGAGTGGGAGAAGGGGTGAGGGCCCCACAAGGCTGAAAGTACTGACATGGCACCTCCTCTTTGGGTGGTGGGCTCTGGGAGAGGAGGCTAACATGCTGCCCCTATGGCCCATGGGAGCTTGGAAAATGATAAGGCCCACACCATGGGAAGCAGAAATGGCAACCTTACCATGGCAGATGTCAGAGGAAGGAACCACAGATTCAGAGAAGGGGGCACTATGGCAGGCTGGAATCCACCCCTGCTGATCCTGCCCCTGCAGGGCCCTGGCTGTCTGCCACTTCCCCTAAGGTGAGAGAAGTTTCCAACACAGGAATAGAGCTCTTGGTGGTGGCTTGAACCTCTGTAGACCAGATTTGGCAGTAGGTAGCACTGGCAATAACAATGGGGACAGGTGTGACATTACCTCTCAGAAGCTGGTAGTCATGGTGACTGTCAGGAGCAGTAAGGGCAGAGTGGTGGCCAAGGGACCTGGCTTGCAGATTTGTGCTCATAGCTTGCAGAATAGGCTGTTTCTAGGGCAGGGGACTAACCATGTTTGTTTTTCCAGGACATAGAACTCTTTGATACTAAAATCAAGGAAGTTCTGAGCCTGCTGAGGTGAGTGGGTCACCTTGTTTTTGGGAAAACTAACAGAGTATTGTCTCTCTCTCTCTCTCTCTCTCTCTCTCTCTCTCTCTCTCTCTCTCTCTCTCTCTGTCTCTCTCTCACGCACGCATGCACGCGCGCGCACACACACACACACACACACACACACACACACACACACTATATCAGAAACAGAAGTAGAAGAAAGGAAATTTGATTCTTACCATGGATTGGAGCCATCCCACTCACTGAAGGACAGAGCCCTGGCCTTCATGAGGAAGGACCCCATGTCACCATGGCAACTATGTATGGTGGTGACTGTCTAGGCCTTTTTTTAAGGGCCTGTGTAGTAAGGACCACAGATGCTCTAAGTTGGTACCAGGGTTATCCCAGCCACAGATAGAGAGATGCACACTTAATTGACTAGCCAGAGCCTACCCGAAGGGTATTGGACTTGGAAGATGAGCATCAGTGACCTCTTGGAGCTGATCAGAGGACCCTGCTGTAACACTGGTTAGGCCACTGAAGATAATCACAGCCTTGGACATGTAGTATATGATGACTGTTCTCTGGCTAACAAGGGTACCATAGGAAGACCCCTTCTCATGGAGTGAGATCTTCAACAGGGTCAGTTAACATTCTGGTTCTTCATCAACTATTCCAGGAGGTCAACCATCTAGATAATTGGTAGACCAGCACATTGGTTTATGGACTTAGGAATATCATCGCCATAAAAACAAAACAGATAAGCAAGAAGTATTACAGGACACAGAGCTCTGAGGATCTGGTCAGGACACCATGTCCATGACACCTTTAGGGATTGGACTTGTCAGCACACACACCAGAGAAAGGACTTCTAGTGCCCAAAAGGAGGAAGATGCAGGAAAATACTCTGTGGGTCTGCCATGCACTGCACAAACAACAGGGTACTGTGAAATAACTAGAGATGGATAGGTATTCACCCCCAAGTTCTGGAGGTAGGAAGGTCAAGACTGAGGGGTTGGTATCTACTGAAGGCCTTCTTGCCGTGTGAGCCCATAGAGGGAGGAGGAGGGAGCAGAGTGTGTCCTTCTGTAAGCTTTCAGCCCTGTGAGAACTGCACTAACTCACCATGAGCAGGGGCAGAGCTTTACAGTCTTACCTCAGTCAGCTGTACCTCTCATCCCTTTGGAACAATGAGGTTCAGCACTTTTTCCTGGTCACTCACCTCAAAATGCAGTTGTCTGCCTGCTGTGTGAGTCGTCTCTGTAGAGAGGAGCTACATACTGAACGATTCTATTGGGTCATCCTGGACTCTTCTACTTCCTCTGGCATCTCTTTCCAGATCATGCTAACTGTATCCTTCTTGACAAATGAAATAAATATTTTACTTTTTTCCCACCTTCTTTATTGTAGACCCTATACATCGAGGAATGAGGCTTAAGTTAGCAATAACTTTTAGGAGGTCATGCCATTCATCTGGCTTTTTAAAGCTCACTCTTTTTTGTTTACTAATGGATTGGAACACTAAAATAATTTCTTGATTGCACATCAATCAAGATGGGTGGGGAGATGATTCAGTCAGTACAGGGCTTGCTTTACAAGCATGGGGACTTGGGTTCAGATCCCTAGCACCTACATAAACCTGGCCATGATAGTGCTTGTCTCTAACCTCAGTGCTAGGAGAGGAGCAGGATACAGGCAGGTCCCTGGAGCTCACTGGCCAGCCAGTCTAGCAAAGTGGTGAGGGACTGCATCTCAAAAACATGGCGGGGAGCTGGTGAGATGACCCAGTTAGTAAAGGCACTTACTACAGAAGCCTGGCACCTTCAGTTCAATCCTGGGAACACATGTAAATGTGGACAGAGAGAACTGATTTCTCAAAGTTGTTCTCTGACCTCCACACATGTGCTGTGGTGCGCGTGTGCGCACATACACACACACACACACACACACACACACACACACACACACACACACACACTTCTCTTAAACCTTGATGATAATAAACCATATTTCTCTTACCCAGAGCGGACAGTCAACTTTTAAGACATTAGTATTAGGCACAGAACTTGGAAATTTTAATTCCATTTCACTGTTAACTACCACATACAGTTCTTCCTCAACCTCATCCTCCTTTTTTTTTGTGATTGTCTCACTCTAAAGCTCTGGCTATTCTGGAACTCACTTTATAGAACAGGCAAGTCTCTCTGTTTCTCCAGTGCAGGAATTAGAGGAGTGTACCATCATGCCAGATTTCTATTCCTACTTCTTAAAAGATTTCTGGACCAGACTTTTGTTCAATTATCTTTCCTATCCAACCCATATCAGCTGCAAATCTGATCAGTTCCCCTCTATGTTCAAGTTCAGCTGTTCCCTGAGCCAGTTAAGGGCTTCTTCAGGGTTGACTGTCTTCCTGTACTAGAGCAGGCTCTGGAATGGCATCTGAAATACTGAGCTTTTCTCTGCTTCTCTTCCCTGTAGGAGTTTATCATACATCTGTCTCCTTTCTCCTGGCTGACATCCTAAGTACCCTATCTCATTCCTTTGCAGAGTTCTCCCAGCATCCTGTGAGGCAGGCCTTGGCTTTGCTTCTACCCTTTGGAGTGGCAATACTGGCCCAGGTCCCACATTGTAGCAGAACTTGGTTCACCTGGATGCGCTGTCCCCAGAGCAAGCTGGCAAGCATGATGATGGGATAGATCTTCCAGAAAGTGACTCCTAGTGTTGGCTTTATCCTGCTGTAGGGAGCCATAGGAGTGGAGGACAGGCAGCTGGGGCCAGGCCCACCTCACAGAGAAAGACTTGTGGTCTTGAGCACTTTGGAGAGAAGAAAAATTACAGATGATGAGGCCCTGGGAAAGTGGAGTTAAGGACATGTGGTCCAATCATCTTTAGACAATAATAACACCAGGCAGTTACCAAAGGTCTAGTTCAATGTCTTGCCTCACAGTCCTACCTCTGTATCTTGTGATACAGAGAAGCTAGGTAACGTGGCCTAAGTTACAAAGCCCATTGAAAGTGAACTAGGGTCTTTAAAACCTGCTGGCCTCTTTGCCTGGCTGTCCATGAGCCTACAGGACAGGGATGGGGACAGTACAGTCACTTCATGAGCAGGTGGCAGAGTCTCAGCAACAATGTTGTCATTTCTTCAGATGCTGGTGAGGCTGTCTAGCAGTGTGTCAGAATGTGAACTCTGAAAGGGCAGAACTGCTGGCTGCCTCATTTACTGAGCTTGGGTTTTGTCTTCAGCTTCAGCAACAGTCCCTGGAGGGGCACTGGGTACCCAGTGTTCTACTTGGTCATCACAATATAAGATGATGAGCTGCTCACAGAGCCGGGGCTTGCCTGCATAAGACTTGCACAAGAACAAGCAAGTCAATATTCTATCATGGTTGGAGGAAGGGGCTCTGTAGTTCCAACCCATATCTGAGGAACAATAGGAAGTTGATGACTTGTAGGGAAGGCAGAATCAATTTTCTTTAAGGGTGTGGGTTGGTTGACCATGCTCCAGAGGATGGCCCCACACTCACTGAACACAGCAGGTGATAAAAAAAAAAATACATGAATTAGGAAGGGGTTAGGGAGGTAGAGGTGGATATGGGAGGAATTAAGAGGAGTAGGTATGAATATGATCAAAATAAGCTATATGAAGTTCTCAAAGAATTAATAAAAATATATTTAATGAAAAGATTAAAACGGAAAAAAATACAATGAGCTCTGGGACTGGGATATAGCCCAGTAGGTAGAGTGCTTATTTTGCACCCATGAAGCCCCAAGTTCAATCCCAGCACCTCATAAAATGGGAGCTGTGGTGCACACCCATAATTCTAGCAAGTGGGAAGTGGTAAGAGTGTCCAAAATTCAAAGACACCCTTGGCTACACAGTCTCTGCTTGTAAAAAGAAGGCAAGAGGGATGGTGGGCTTTGCAGCATGAACCAAGTACCTGACAGCTTTGGCCTTGTGGGACGTGATCCTCCCACCCCTGTAAAGAGGTCCAGCCACATCGAGCTTTGCCCAAGGCTTCTGCAGAGCTGCTCAGGTGGGAATGAGCTAGGAGACTCTCCTTGTTTTACAGATCTTGCTTCAAGCCCCAAGTGCTCTCCTACTCACATGCAGCCATCCGCCCAAGGCACAGATGAGTCCTGGACGTCCTCATCAAGGGCTCTTGCCTGGCCTGTGATTTTGCTGGACAGGTCAGGTCATTATTGAGAGTTATTTTTCCTTTCTTCTTCTCCGTCTTCTCCTTCAGAGAAGTAGGGGATCTCCATGCTCAAACAACACCAGAGCCCTAGCCCCAGCAAGCCCCTCCATTGCCACAAGAAATGCTGCAATAATCCAGCCCTGATTTTAATTATCCATGGCCATCCAGCCTGCAGGGAGGGACAGGAGGAGGCTCCCCAGGTGGTAGAGAGGATGGATACCTGCAGGTTATCAAAGGGCCTGGAATCTGGGCCACTTCTTGATTTGGGACAGACACAGAGTACTTAGAATAACAGATTTATTTATTTATTTGTTTATTTATTTGTCTATCTAGTGTATCTATTTATTTATTTATATTGTTTTTTTGAGATAGGGTTTCTCTATGTAAAAGCTCTGGCTGTCCTGGAACCAGCTCTGTAGACCAGGCTGGCCCCCAACTCACAGAGATTCGCCTTCCTCTGCCTCCAGAGTTTTGGGATTAAAGGCAAGCACCACCACCACCCGGCCAAAATATTTATTTTGAGTTACTGCATAATAAAAAATTACCTGGGCAAGTGAGGAGGTTTATAATAATAATAATAATAATAATAATAATAATAATAATAATAATTTCAAAGAATCTCTTATCTTAGCCTTGACTGTGTCTAGGATCTGGCCAAGAAGATGCTTTGGTGGTCTTGTAGTGTCCTTTGCTCTGTTTCCAGGGTAGAGGTGGTGGCTTTGGTCACCACCACATGTCTAGTGGAGACCGGCATTGGAATTCTTGTACAGTGGCAGAGTAGGACCATGCTGTAGCATGTGATAGCCCATGTTGGAGCTGTGTTTACCAGCCTGGGCTCCCTCTAAAGGCCCAGGGATTCCAGAGTATCCTCAGTGCCCTTTCACAGTAAAAACTGGTCAGAGCAACCCAGAGCTGGGCTTAGCATGTCACATCTTTTCTTTTTATACTCTCCATATCCATTAGCTGGTACAGTATCTCACAAATGACACTCCTGCTAAACATATAATGCTGTTTGAAAGGAGCCTGTGTTTGTGGAGTGCCTGAGCTGGGGGAGCACTTAGCAATTTCTACCTCACCAGAAAGGAGAAAACGGAGATAGAGCTCTGGGATCTCACAGCAGGTGAGCTGTGAAGTGTTCAACAGCATCCAGTATCCAGTGTCCCTGCTGGGATGGCTGGTCCCCCTTCTGTAGGCCAGGCCAGGGGGCTGTAAAAGTGACCCATCCAGCAGAAATCAAAGCCGAAGTCTGCTCGACTCTGCTGGGGCTGGCATCCCAATGGGCTGCAGTGCGTGCCTTAAACCATGGATACTCATTGTCTCAGTGCTCTGGAGGCCAGAGATTTGGAAAGATGTTGGCACAGTGGCTGTCATCTACGGCTTTGAGGAGGAATCTGCCCCCTGCCTCTCTCATAGTGTGCGGGCAAGTGATCACAGTCTCTGGCTGGCAGACATGTGGCTCTGATCTCTGACTTTATCTCCTCATGTGTGATGCTCTTTGCCATGTCTGCGTCCAAATCTCCTTTTAAAATGAGAACAGTAGTAACATTAGCCTAGAGATGATCCTACTCCAGCAAGACCCTTGTAACCAGTAACTAGACAAGGTCCCTGTTCCCAAACATGTTCACCTTCTCAGGGGCTGGAGTAGGAACTTGAGCAGCTAAGATGAAGGGAGACATAGTTCAACCTGACACAGCCCCAGTATCTTCTTATTTATCTAGGACAGCCTTAACAAACCAGAGTCCCTTGAATACAATATGGATTTCTTAGAAGGGTAGAAGGAATTATCTGGGCTTTAAGTAAATTGAATAAGGGGCATCAGCACTCTATACCATGTAACTGGCCATGCCTCAAACCCCTCTTGCTGAGAAGACCAACAGTCTCGGATGGTTGGACTGGGGTGGACAGCAGAAGGATCTGGAGGGAGGAGAGAAGGAGTTTTAGGTCCAGAGCCTCACACTGCATGTTTTCAGGGGTTGGGGAGTGCTTACTAGCCTTGTTCCTTTCCATGCTATGCTGTTGACTTGAAGAGCAGGCCTTAAGTTCAATGTGGACTTCAGCAGTGACCACAATGTGAGGCTTAGGCCCTGTTCAAGCAGGGAAGCAGGGGGTGAATGCCTTCTTTTACCTGTGGGACCGTTACCATTATTACAGGCTTTCCTTGTAGGGCAGTTCTGGTGCCCAGTGTAGGTGAGCCAGGGGCATTTCCCCACCCAAGTGGGCTACTGGCCTTTGAAGGTCCAACTGTCTCTCTCAGAATGCACTCCCATGGGAGGCTGCAGTTTGCTGTCATTGTGCTCACGGTTTCAGCCTCTGTCCCCAGGGTAAGGCTGTCAGAGTCACACTCCAAGTCCCTATGCTCTGTTCTATGTCATTGGCTTCATTGTGGCTTCTCTCCCCCAGGCCCCTGCTCCTCCTCTCCTTGTGTAATTAAAGGGAAAGGGTTCTGCATTCATTTACCTTATACTTTATCAAATAACAGCGAGATGAATTAAGAGGTCCATATTTCTATTTCAAGGTTCATGGGCTTTGGCAAACTGCAAGTTGTGCTCTTAAAACCTGCTGCATCAGCAGGAAGTCGCAGCCCTCTTCCCCCACCCTTCCTCTTTGCAGCCCCTGTGCAATTTCTAAACCGATGAGATGCTTAGAGACTGCATGGACGACAGTAGAATGATACACAGAGCCGCCAGGGTCCTCTGCCCTCCTTCCTTCTCTCTCCCCTGTTATCCCTCCTCCCCTCTTCCCCTCCTCCCCTCCATCCCTTCTTCCTAGAAGGCTGCCAGGCTCTTGACTCAACTCACAAGAGTGTAACAATTTATCCAGTGCCTACCAGGTACAGAGGGCTGTAATAGGTGCCATAGGGGAAACAAAAGTGTTACTAACAGAGCACTCTGCATTCATAATGTTGCCGAATCCACACAGGAAGCTGCTGATATAAGCCAAGTCCTGTGAGCTGTGCCCTCTATGGTGTAAGCTGAAACACATTCAATCCCGAGGGCGCTTCACTTTCATGGAACGGGTCAAAGAATCCCCTGGTATGTGAGGGACTCGATATTAGAATAAGAGTTTTAAGTGTATAAAGCAAGATATGTGGGGACACAGAGGCAAGAAAGGATACTAAAATTCAATCTTCACAGTTGAAAAAGAAGTCTGACCATAGCCTATGTGCTTCTCTGCTAAGGATTAAGCAATGAGATTCCACTAACTATTGTACTTTGAAAGTGATGACTCACTGTACAGAGGACCAGGAAACGATGACCTTGATTATTTCTCAGTTTTGTAAATAAAGTTTTACTGGAACAAGGTTTTGAGAACATTCATTTACATGTTGTCCAAGGTAGCAATTACCACAGAAGCCCAGTGCCTACTACAATGCTCTTTGGGTCTTTGCAAGAAAGATGTCCCAGTCCCTGCTGAACTGAATATTTGAGATATCTGCAGCAACTTAAATGGAATAGAAAACCTACTGTGCTCTCTTACCAGTGACATTAGTCTCAGGTGTTGCCAGACAACTATGGTTTAGCGCCTCTACTGAGATTGAAGAATAGAATACACTCATATGTACACACAGAGACACACATTCACACTTGTACATACTCACATGTACACACTTACACTCAAATCACACATGTACAAAAATGCACACTCACATAAGTACACACTCACATATACATGCATTCACATAGAGACGTACTTGTATGCACAGATGTACACACATACACACACACACATACTCACACATACACACATGTACATACATACTCCAAGAGAATGGCAGTCATTGTCTATTGCTATCACAAAGAAAAAGAGTGAGCTGGAACTCTGGGGAGGTGAGGGTGCCCAATCACTTGTATTTGACAAGCTTGAGGCCACCACATGTTTTGTTGGGTCACAATGCCTGTTATGTCAGGGTGTTTGGTACCTCTGAAGTTAATACAAAGACAGTCTCCGGTCTGGAGCATCTTCTCTTGAGGCTTGTAGATGGGCCTGTGTTTGGGCTCAGATTCTTAGAAGCCTCTCAATGTGCGGTCAGTTTCTTTTGGGGAAAAGAAACCCTTACAGGATCATTGGCTGACAGACTCTAGGACAGAGAGCACTGAATAAGAAAGGTGTTTCACAGTCTCATTCTGTCAACCTCTCACTTGCCCCTTTATTTACATCTTCCTCCATAGCAGACATCTAACTGAGTGATTATATGCTTTAAGCCAATACCTCTTGTCTATGCTCCTCAGTAATACCCAAGTCAGAACTTTAGTGCTAGCTCTGTGATCTTGCTGGAGGCCTTGGATTGCTTCAACTCTCTGACCTCCATTAACCCACCTATAAAGGAAGAATCATAAATATACCTGCCACCAACCTCATACATCTGAGAGGAGTCCACAAAGCAAGAGATGGGGAAGAGTGATGAGGAAACTGGTTTCTGAGATGGGGAGGCAGGGTAGTGCTCTGGAGTTGGTGCAGTTCATGCTGATTTATAGCAGAGGTGGCCTGGAGTCAGGCCTCAGAAGACAGAAGGAGTTCAAGAGGCCATTAGTTAGCTGGACCCAGTGAAGACATCACCTCGGACCCAGGCATGATGGCTGGGGAGACTAAAAAGCCCGTGTCATTTTGCTGTTTCCCGGAGGAGCTGAGACACTCCACATACTCCCTGCTGAGATTTCAGAGTCAGCTGGGAACCATTGTTATGAGAATATGTTTATTATTATCGTCCTCATCAACATTATTATCATTATTAATAATACAGTGTTTGGAGCATTTATGCACATTAATTTTAAAGAAGCATGTGCGGTGGCAAGATCTGATGCTGCTACCAATAAACAGCCATCATGTGCATCTTTTAATTTACATAAAATCATTTATGTTAATTTAATTAGTCCTTTGTTTACAACTGAAGCTCACTCACCACTAGACAAACTGTGAGATGCATCTAACTGCGGCACACCATGAAGCTGGTTCCTCCACATGCACTGTAGAGAGGTGCTCCTCCTACAGACAGGGAAGAGTCCCCTTTCTTTTGTGAGAGGACACAGTCAATGCAGGAAGTCTTTACTTATAACTTACTCCCTTTATGAAATTGTGCTAGGACCAGGAGAGATGGTTCAGTTAGTGAAATACTTGATGTGTGAGCATGAGGATCTGAATTTGATCCCTAGTACCCACATTTAAAAAAAAAAAAAAAGCCTGACTGTGGCAGTCCAGTTCTGGAATCCCAGTGTGGAGGAAGTGGAGATGGAAGGATCCCGGAACCCTGTGGGCAAGCCAGTCTAGCCAAATCAGCAAGCTTTGCATTCAGTGGGAGGCAGTCTCAAAATGCAAGATGGACATTGATTGAAGAGCTAAAGAAGACCCTCACAATGACTGCTGGCCTGCACACTTGTCTATGCCCCTATGTACATACACACCACACAAAGGAATCATGCTAAAGGCTAGCTTGTTGACAAAGCCCTAGGACCTGACCTACAATCAGACAGCTATCAAATAAAAATCCTCTTAAATTAGATCCTCACATAAGAAGAATTAATATGTCTTGGCCCGTGGAATGTCTTGTGTAACCAGAAATGAGTGAATGAATGAAAGAATGAATGAACTTTCAGTCATTTCTTGGATACCTCGCTGCAGCCCAGGAGATGGGGCTTCTCAGCTCTATCTTGCAGAAGAAGCTGAGCAGGTAGAGAATGGAACCATCCTTGTACTGTGAGCCCACAGTTTATCCTGTTGATTGCATCATGGATTTACAGCCTGCCCTTGCCTTGACCTTTACCTTAGTCAATGTGCCCCCCACCCTTAACTCCAGCTTTTCTATTTCCTCATCTGTGATGTTGGAAGAAGAATCTGTGTCCTTCTAATCTGATGGGAAGAAATAAAAAAAAAATGAGACTGTGTAGGGAATGTGCAGGGTGCTGGGGATTATAAGGTGGTGCTGTCAGGCTTGCCTTGGGAAACCTTGAAAAATTGAATGGAGACCATAGGCTCATTCATCTCCTTTTAACAGCCCCATGTCATCTGGCCTGGTCTTTTCCATTCCTGTTCTGTCCAATCCTGACAACATAATTTAGTTCCAGGGAACTTGAAGAGAATGTAGTAGACTGATATTTCTACAGCTCAGCCCTTGATTAATATGGCCAGGGCAGTGGCCAGTGAAGATGAGGAGCCAGGCAGGTCTGTGCTCTCCTGTGCTCCCTCTCTGGGGCTTGTCAGGGACACTGCCTTTCCAACTCCTGTGGGTTCTGCTCACTCCCTTTCTGCTCTGGCCCAGAATGCTCCAAATCCCTCAGCTGGCACTTTAGTTTTTCCCACTGTCCAACCATCCAGTCTATACATATTATGTCTCTTTGCCTGGGTGATGGCTAGTGTGGTAAAGGCACCCCTGTCCTGGAAAAGGGTGGGGTAACCAGGTGGAGGTGGTACAGGAGCAATGGAAGGGGACCCCCATACTGCTTGGGGAGAAAAAGAGGGTCCAATGAAAAGGCAATATCAAGTAGACTATCTGAGGTTCAAGAGAGTTCCCCACAGGAAGTGTACCAACAGAATGAGGGTGGGGCTCAGGTGTCTGGCAGTAGCCACAGATGTGGGGCTTGAGAGGCCCAACGTTTGGGGATAGCACACAGTCTGGTCTTAGTGACTTTGTGTGCTGAGATGGGCAGGGCTTGGAGCAGAGCCTGGAAAGGTGGGATCATGGAACAGACCCCTGTGTGATGTAGCTGTGGCCTGCTCTGCTTCTCTTTAACTTGGCAACATGCCTTCCTCAAGAGATAAAAGACACAGACGATGAGGGATAGGTGGATAAGGAGTCAGAAGGAAGAAAAGGGTTCATCCCATCCACATCCCAGCCCAGCAGAAAGGAGGAAGCCTTCAAATCATAGCAGACTGAGGAGGACTCGAGGGAGGAGTACAGGGTACCGATCCTCTGTCATTTGTGCAAATAGGGGCTGAATGTGTGCTCTGCCAGTCCCCTGGGGACAGTTTTTCCTTTTCTTTTTTGTGTACTTAAAAAACCCAAACAAACCTTGCACCAGCCTAGAAACTCCTAGAAATTACTAGACCTATTCAGTGCCTCCCACCCCCATTTTCCAGACCACGGGGGAAGTGTGGTTACTAGCGGTGACAGTATTTCCAGCCCCACCTAACAGCACCTGCATTAATGCCTCCTGTCCATGGGTACCAAGATTTATTGTTCCTCAAAATCAAATATTGACCTTGGCTTTTTGTTCATCAATATGCGACCTTTCAAGTCGATGGAGTTGGATTTGCTAGTCAATGCTTACTTATTATTTCCCCTGTCCTGAACTGGATGGCTCAGACCCAGGTCACAGGCTGGACCACAGAGATGGTCTGTGTACAGCCTCTGTGCTTGGCAGTTGTGGTTGGAGTGTTCCGACAGCCTGTGTGGCTTTCAGGAGCTGGCTTTCTTCTGTGGCTTCTGTGGCCATACAAGGAAGGTCTGTCCTCCAAAGACACCTGCACTTTTTCTTCATGGAGAAACATTTCAGCCTGTGGATATCTAGTACTAAAGTTATGGGACAGCCCAGGATACTGAGAAGCAGGCTGCTCTTCTCCTCATCTACCTCAGCATATTATGGCCATGTTGCTATGACCCGAATATTGGACAAAACAGTGCAAGAAAGGAAGGGTAACTTCAGAGATATCAGAGCATGAAGTTGATGCTGTTAACTTGCCACAAACATAGAGCTACCTGACAGGAGAGAATTTCGAAGCTTTGACCAGATCAGATTTGCTTGTGGCCATGTCTATAAATGTAGGAGAGCCCAGCCCACTGTGGGTGGTACTTTCCCTAGGCAGGTGGGCCTGGGCTATATAAGAAAAGTAGCAGAGTAAGCCAGAGGGAAGAAGCAGGTAAACAGCATTCCCCAAGGAACAAACACACAGATTAGGCCAAAAGACATCAGCACCTCTGGAGGTGCCCCTCTAGACACCCCCTGAGGTGGGCTCCAATAATCATAATACTTCTCAGTCCATTGAGGTTGGTGATCAAAATTGCCATCTTTTCAGGCCAAGAGGATAACAGACATGCACCAACAAAGGCTGCCCATCCCTTAAGTAGTGTTGACCAATGCCCTGAGCTTCTGGGAGGAGCTTCTGGGAGTGAGGCGTAAGAACCCAGCCTACCTCAGTGCAAATGGCTGTCTTCCGGTACTAACTATGTCACCTTGGGGAGGCTCTTCCTATGCATTCCCTCTGGGCCTCCCTTTCCTTCTTTGTCACCTAGGTTGTTACAGCAGCATTTGTAAAATAATCCACACGAAGAATGTGATCAACACCAGGCACTGAGTCAATGTTCCAGGTAGGTATTGTTTATGCTCAGTCACACATGACTCTCTCCCTTGTAGCCACATGGGACATGGCAGTGCCCATGCCACCCCTCCTGGAGATTGTGTGGACCAAGTGCCATGTTCAGGCCAATGAAATGCAAGAGGAATAGTAATGAGTAACTTTATCTGTCAACCTGGTGGGCCTAAGAGATGCTCAACAGTGGGAAAAATATTCTGGAGTCTGTGGAAGTTTCTGGAAGTGGTCCCAGGAGAATGAGTGAAGGAGCTCTCTTACATCATTGGTGGCAGGTATCGTCATGTCTCCCAGGGAATCAGCCAGGACACCAAGACAAAGAAGAACAAGTCTCCTCTCCTTTTCAGCTGCATCATCCATCTGCTCTTGGATATTAAGGTGGGGGGTCCTGCTTCCCCACATTTAGTCTTGAGCTTGTTTGTCTCCCACCCTCAGCTTCCATGTCTCTGCAGCTCCCTGACAGTAGGTATCAGATGGCATATTCTCAGCCTCCATAACTGCATGAGTCAATTCCCATAATAACCCTGCTGTTGTGTGTCTACGTCTGTCCTGGAGGCGGTTGCTCTGGAGAACTCTGACTAATACAGATGGTGCAGAGCCCTTGCACTTCCCTCCCATCTCCGCCACTGGGAAGGTGACAGGCTGCTGATGGTGCGGTCTGTACAGTGGCGGACTGGCTGGGTCACTGAACAGAATGTCCTCACCACGGAGAGGGCCAGGATCTGCAGTGGATATTGTGTGAGCAGGAAACAAATCTGTGCTGGGTTAAGTTGCCAAGGTTGACCAACTGTGATTACTGTAGCCCAGCTTGGGCTCTCCTGACTAATGTGGTGCTCACTCCATAAACAGCAGCAACTTTGTAGTTGCTGCTGCAGACAAGCAGAGAGCCTGGGTGATTCTCCGCCCTCCAGAGAAGCTGGCACAAGCTAACTTGACTATAGATTCTCTCCTGGTTTGCCTTGGCTGATGATGAGACTTCACCCTTTTTCCTTTGTCTTTGTCCCTGAGGCTCCCTGTGTCCTCTGCCCTAGGGACTCTAGCGTCTGGTGTGTGTGTTTTGTGTATGAAAGCATGTACATGTGTGTACATATTTGTGGAATCAGAAAACAGCGCTAAGTGTCCTTCCTCACTGAATGACCCACTGTGGTGTTTTTTTGTTTTCGTTTTGTTTTGTTTTTGAGATAGGATTGATCTCTTACTGAGCTAGAATTAAGTTGGCTAGCTGGCTAGCTAGTGAGCCACAGGGATCCACTTGTCTGTGGCTCCTCAGTATTGTGATAACAAACATACGTCACCACACACTTTCAAAAATCTTGTAACTCCATAAGATAATTGTTTTCTCAGTGTTTAAGTTAACTGCCTGATGCTGGTGGGATGGAGAAATGTTGCCATACGTCAAGGATGCTGCTGCATCCTCATTCAGCCTCAGTTGAGAAACCCATGGTTCATAGTCACAATGAGGGGTAATTCTGGACACTTTCTTCTCTGGCTGGGAGCTTGTCTGAACCCTGCATGCTTGGTTCCCACTGTGGCCCCATCAGCACTGACAGATGAGAGTAAACAAGGCTGAGGAAAGCTGTGGCCCTCCTTGCATGCTGAGACTATCAGGCTGTGAGAACTCCATGTGGTCTCCTGGGGGGGGGGGGCTGGTGTGAGGACTCCAAGAGGGTGTTCAGCACTCTGTGGCCCTCAGCCAGTCCCTGTGAGGTCACTGTCCACATGTCCATCCTCTACAAAGCCACAAGCCCACGTGTATGCTATGTGAAACAGCTGTCACCTTCACCATCTTTATTGACTCCTGGGGCAGTGAGAGAAAGCACCCTTTATAGCAGAAGACACCCACTCCCTGCTTCTCTCTGTTTCACAAGTCCTACTGGGTCTCCATTTTGCAAGGGAACAGGCACCTCCTCCTGGAAGCCCATCCCAACTCCTCAGGTGATACACAAACATGTTCCCTGTTCCCTAGGCAGGACCAGCTTCCATTGCAAGGAAATGCATGGCTGTGAGCCATCTTCTGTCTGTCAGACACCTGTCTTCCCCAACAAGGGCAAAGAATCCAACTGTTTTGTTGTCTCACTTGTGCTGCAAAGGGAAATCTCAGTAAATATTTGAATGACTAAACAATGCCCCCTGCTACACCAGCTGTGGGTCTGAGAAAGTCTTAAACATGGTCCTGGACTTACCTAAGCAGGGTTCCCCAAATTGTTTTTGCAGAAAGGAGACAGAATGTTCTAGAAGCAGAAACATTCATGAGTGCAAAGTGAGGTCCAGCAAGGGTTAGTAACTCTCTTGTAGTCACCCAGTAGCAAATGGTGGCCCCAGTCTGGTTTTGATGACATCTAGCTGCCTCTTCAACCTGCTTCTCACTATATTTCCTATAGATTGCTAATATTTTGGACTCCATCCTCAGGCCTTTTGTCTTGGTGAGTCTTGGCTGAGCTGCCCTAGGCCACACATTTTATTTATTTTATTTTTGCAGAGAGGAGACTGTCTGTATAAACCATTTGAACCACTCAAAATCGTGTGAGCACCATCTCACTGGCTCAGTGCCCTGCAATCCTGCGACAAGAACACTTCCCTGCCTGGTGGGGGCACTCCCTCCACCAGGCTGCCTGGCTAACACCGCACATCCCGCTATGAGGCCCCCAGGTGTTGCTAGATGGAAGAATGATTGGAGATTGCTGCAGCACTGGTCCACTCCTGGAGTCAGCAGGTAGGGACAGACAGTCTCTGAATAAGGGGAACAAGTGAGAACAGGGGGTCTGCCCTAAGAGGGTCAATCATGACACTAGATGTGGACCACCAAGTTGTCCAGTCCTAGACAGAAGGAAGTCTCTTTTGGGAGCTGAAGTGTGGGTCCCATGCGAGGACCCTCTCTTGTCTAGATCTCCAGGCAGTGTTTTGCCAAGACCCAGCAGCCTGTGTGCACTGGCACCTTAGGGGACTCCAAGGCAGGGGTTCCACAGGTCATACTTTGAGAAATGTTGCTCCTTTGGTCACTTCAGGTGAGAAGACTTTTCTGAGATGGGGTTTGCATGGGTCTGTCTAGCTCAGTGGCTGTCACTGGCCTAGGTCTACAAAGAGAAGGAGGGTGGCAGTGAGCAAGGACAGAGGAGCCTCCCATGAGCCTTTGATCTGACAGCTCCTGGAGCCCCCTCGGTGGCCTCTTGATCACCTGGCCACTATCAGCTCTCTGATGTGGAGGGACCCTGGTAATGAGGTTCTATTAACAGAGCTGGATCCTGACGCTCAGAACTCAATGTTCAGAATAAACAACAGGGCAGAATCCTATCAAAAAAGGCTTCCAACATGGACAAATTAAGCCCTTGGGAATGCGGTACAAAGAATACATTTTTCTAGTGCCGAATCAAGATCAATAGAGAAAAAGAAACAATTTCAAGTGAGAGGTGTCATAATGACACTCAGGTTTGGGCAGGGGTTGTACACATTATCTTGGGCCGAGGATATCCCAGCTTCTGTAATGAGGGTACAGGGGTGGGGCTGGTCCTGGGTGGCAGGGGTGCAGTGACTCCCAGGTGGTGCAGCCTGCATGACATCGGGTCTCATTTGTCTCTGTCGAAGCTTCCCTTGCTGTGAAGCCATTAGGCCTGTTGTGTGCTACAGAACTTGCTATAGTTTGGCCAGCTCTGGGGGAGCACAAGAAGCTGGAGCATTGGACAAAGGGGAGAGAACTGCACACAGCCAGCAGATCGCTGTGTGTAACTTACCCCCGAGCAGGGGAGATCCCCAGCCATCTGCTCAGATCCCCCATTCTCTGCAGTTCTTCCCACTTTGGGACTCAAGTCTGCAGCACTCCGTGCATTCTCTGGAGCCAGCAAAATTGTTGCTTGTCATTCCATGCTGATCTGAAGGGAGTCTTTCTTCTAGAAACCTCTGCTGAATTCTTCCCTGTTCTTCCTGATTCTTGATGACCTGAAAATTACCTTAGTCTGTCCTCAGAATGTCAGTCAGGATTCTTAGCTGGTAGACACCCTTTCCTGCTCCCCTGAGTGGATGTCCCAGGGACTCTGGCTATCCTGTTGCATCACTGAATCAGGGCATCCCTCTCCTGCCAGGGACCCCTTGATTCATCCATCTGTTCCTCCTGTGGTCTCTGAGCTATACCCCACTGAACAAGTCATTTCCATTAGAGCTCTGGGAGACAAGGATGGACCAGACTCAGGCCTCAGAATGCAGAGACTTTAGTTTTACCTAGCTGCTCTCCGCTAGCAGACAAGGAGACCAAGCAAGAGAGAGAGAGAGAGAGAGAGAGAGAGAGAGAGAGAGAGAGAGAGAGAGAGAGAGAGAGGTTGACAATAGTACACAGTGACCATGGCCCCTGATGGGGACCCCACTGTACTATTGTGCATGGGTGATGTATCTGAGGCTTCCTTTCATGCACAGCTTGTGATACATGCCCCAGAGGTCTGTGTACCTTCAGGCTGAGCCACAGCATCCAATAGGTGCTGGTCTTTTCTCACTTTCCAGCTGAGAAACAAGTGACTGGGCTTTGGACTGGGCAACAGGTGGACCCTTGTATTCTGTCTCCCAGGCAGGTCTCCTCTGCTCTATTGCAGATGGAGAGGTGTAGGGTGGGTTGTGGGAAGGGAGACATGGGTAGGGGATAGAAATCTCATGGAGGGTCTGGAGCTGGCCATGTGGAAAGCTGTAAGGAGAGATGTCTCCAAGCTGCCTACAGCCCTGGCTGGCCTGAGGCACACACCACAGCAAGGGGTTGAAATGCTTTGACTCTTCTAGAAACTCAGAGTGGAGTTCAGTCCCCACTGTGAAGTATGAAGAGGGTAGAAACAAGGTCCCTACAGTGGGTAGAGTGAAGCCTTGGTGATGAGGAGAGTCGGACAAGATCAGAGGGATGGAGCCCTGTGATCCAGTGCTGGTGGTCTCCTAAGAACAAAGAAAGGCTAGAAAATACATTTTCTGCCCCCGTCTCTCTTCCTCCCTGTGTGTCTTACCATATGATACCCTACACTTCCTTGGGACCTGTCCAGAGAGAACGCCAGCATCAACTGTGGGCTCTTGACCTTGGATAAGAACTGTAAGCCCAAAGAAACTGGTCTTGTTTATAACTTTTCTTATCTCTGGTCTTTTTTGAAACTTTCCTCATCTCTGGCCTTTGGGTCACAATCAGTGCAAGATGGTTAAGATACTCATTGTCTGGTCTGGGGTTCAGATAAGGGCTGTTTTCCTGAGAGATCACCCCCACCTGCTGCTGCCCACTGCCTTCTCTGAGGATTACTGTCACGAATAAGCTTGTTCAGTAAAGTCTCTGAGAAGTCCTGGAGCAACTCTTACTTCTCCCAAGGTGCCAGGCATCCTAGACAGTGTATGTCCTTTCTTGTCCCCTCATAGTTCTTGCTGATGCCCTATGTCATCTGTAAGCAATGTGGTCAGCAGGACACAGGGGTCCTGTGCCCTAGAACTTTGGGCTGGGTGAAACCTGGTGAGGAAGAATACAGGATCTAAGTCACTGGCAGATACCCAAACCCATACAGGCACTGGGACCTGCCTCAGCTATTTAAGTGACAGCCAACTTCATTTCTCTGTGTTCCGATTATACAGAGGACCAGGTAGAGCTGAGCAAGATTGCTTATCTTAACCTTGTCCATGAGACTCAGGGGTGGAAATGGAGCTGGCTACATAGCTCACGTGTTAGAGCAGGTGTCTAGCATGCACGAGGGCCAACACTACACAAACCTGGCATGGTGGTGCATGTATGTGTTACTCAGAACATCTATCTCAACCAATCCACCAACCAAATAAGCCAACAGAAACGGAAACCATCGTAATGACTATGAGGAGGAGGACAGTGAAGGCCCTGTAGTGTTTTTGGGCCTCAGTAGCTGGAAAGAGTGAGGAAGTGCTTAAGCACTGATAGGGAGGGTTCCCCAAGCATGTGTTGGGCCAGCAAAGCAAGGTACAAAGCATGAGATCTAGGGCCCAGCACATGTGAGGCCAGAGTTCTCCCTCTGAGCTCTACCCAAGCCCTTTTTAAAACTTATTTTTGTTTTGAGACAGGGTCCTACTGAGTAGCCCAGGTTGGCCTTGAAGTCACTCTATTACTCATAGAGGTCTTGAACCCCTGTCTCGGCCTCTCCAGGGATCACAGATGTGTACCATCAAGAGTCAATATAACAGTTAAATGAAGAGGTGGGGGAGCCTATGTGGGCATTTGTATTTATTCACAAGCAAATATGCACACATATGTACATAGTCAGGCATACATGGGACATCATGGAATCAGCAGGAAGAAAGAAAGCTGTAGGTACAGACTCTCTGAATTCTATGTCTGTCCCTCACTGACTCCTAATGCAGAGGAAACAATCTGACCCATGCACTCTTCAGTCTGCTCATTCAGAAAATACCGTAATTATATTTCAATCTCTAGAAATTATGGAGGGAAATTAGCAATGAATTAGGTTACATGAGCAAGGCTTCTGAGTGGTTGGCTGGCCCCCTTGCTGGGGCAGAATAAGTGAGCTGTTATTTTTTTAACCATGGTGCATCTCTTCTGGTCCACACATCTTCACATCTCAAACCAATGGAGGAAGCGTAGCTTTCTATTCAGCCCTTTGTGTTGGGGCCTGGTGGGCCTTTTTCTGTCCTGCTAGGCACACATCCTAATGACCTGGATTAAAAGGGAGGACATTTGGGTACAATCGGCTGGATTGTTATCTATGGTGGTACTTCCTGGGGCTCCGTGCTCTAGATTGAAGCTTGACAGGCAGTTAGAGGATCCTCCCAGCCAGCTGGCCCTCTTGACTTCTCCAAGAGGAGGATGCTGAGGAGGGGTCAAGGGGCCTGCAGCCTTATCGGGAGGCCTGGCATTTTATGAGCAGCGACTACTCATGTTTACTCATGCTTTTGCTTAGCGTTGCTGGGTTGCAGGCGGCAGACACTAACACTGGTTAACTTCACAAAAAGGAATTTGTTGGCGGGATGTTGGGAACTTGGAGAAGTGACAGGATTCTAGAGGAGGAGACTCCGGGAGGGTGGGAGCCTGGGCCTTTCTGAACACTGAGATCAGGAGTTGTGACCACCGCCAAGTACAGCAGGGAACATGGCATCTGTATGCTGCTGAGTTTGAGATGGGAACCTCCAGCTTTGTTCCCTGTCTCTGGATTCGGTGGCCTTTGTCATTCTTCTTGCTTGTCTGTCACCTGAGGATCCCTCCTTTCCAGGCTTGATGAAATTCCCTGCCATAAAGTCTTGCAGACACGCTCCCACTGTGGATGGAGCTGTAGATCCCAGCATCCTTTGTAGGTAGGGCACGGACACATGGATAGATGGGTCAGCTATGTGTCACCTGGGAAACAAGTAGCAGTACCATAGAACACGGTCAAGGTCCTTCTGTGTAGGTGGCAGGATGTTAGAGAAGCGGCAGCAGCAGTGACCAGTTGGAAGGATGGCCATGCTGTGCCCAGCATGGGAAGCAAGGAGGCATCCTGTGTGTAGTCACATGGATTGGTGTCTGGAGGACTATTCAGCTAAGATCCCAGCTGTGGCCTGGCTGTCTTGCTGCTGCCCATCTGCCAGTCTTCCCATCAGGCCTGTGATCTTTTTCACCTTCTGTGGAATAAATCCCTGCCTGTCTCAAACTGACCAAGCTGGACGCTGTGGCTGGCAACTCAGAAGCTTGGCTGACATTATGCATGACTCTCAGCAGATGTGTGCTCCCAGGAGAAAGGTCGAGGCACGTTCTTGTTCCCCAGTGGGGCCCAGGAGACATGGGGAGTTGGAGTTGGCCCTTTGGCTTTCATAATGGGAGGCAGAAACCTAGAGTTCCCTTCCATCAGGACCACACACAGTGGGGAGGAGGTAAATTCGAGAAGGAATGCAGGCTACTGTTAAATGAGGAGTGTGGGAGCATAGTTAGCAAAACAGGACACACGTGCACTAACCAACCTCTCTACATCCAAGTAAACAGAATGTACGCCTTATACGGAGGTGGTAGATCTTTCCCTTCTTTCCTTCATGTACTCCACAAGCACACTGCAAGCCGAATGCATGCAGACACTGTGACTGCTCTCCAGAAGCCGAGGTAGGTAAAGGAACCAAGGAAGGCTCCAGAAAGAAGGAAAAATTAGCTAGACCTTGGAGGAGGGGCTGAGAGGCAGGGACAAGAGAAAAGGAGGACAGGAACTACAACAGCTTCAGATGGTCTCAGCATCACACAGGGCCATAAGTGTGGGCTTGGAGGAGAGGTAGGGGTAGAGAAGAGTGCTGGAGTGTCCATGGGAAGACAGAAGTTTGGGAGAGAGCCTGAGGGTCAGGCCGGAGTTTAGAGGTAAGGGCTCGAATGTCCTATAAATCTGGGTCATTGGAATGTTCCTTCGGGAGAGGCTTGTCATCAGGTCAGTCTCTGAGAAGGTTGTGTGGATGGGGACAAGCATTAGCTGTGGCTGGAGAGGAAGGTACGAGGCAGTGGAGAAGAGTAAAGCTGGGGCTGCAGCCTGTCGGGGGTGGGGCTGGGGGTGGGAGGACACAATGGCCTGGGCTTCAGCTGGTAGAATCTCAATTAAGGATATGCTAGTAGCAGTTCTCAGACTGTGGGCCGCAACCCTTTTACAGGGGGCTTAAGACTGTTGGAAAACACAGTTGTTGTACTATGCTTCCTAACAGCAGCAAAATCACAGTTATGAAGTAGCAATGGAAGAATTTTATGACTGGGGGGTCACCACAATGTGAGGCACTGTATTGAAGGAAGGCTGAGAACCACTGGGCCAGAGGAAGCTCTGGGGTTAGGCTTGTGTCTGGCTTTTGGGTCTTTGGTTTGGAGGAGGTGGGAACCCCCAGCCTCTTGCCATTCCCAGCTCAGCCCAGCTTGCCACATGAGTGATTGGTTTGCTCGTCTCGTTTCAGTCAATGGTGCTCTGTGGAATCTCCAGGGCTTTCCCAGGAGAGGGCCCTCATTGTCTGCCTTACTTGTAAAAGAGTGTAAGACACCTCAAATGTTTGTCTTATAAGAGATCCTGCCATAAAGGTCCGTGTGAAAAAAAATCAGTGGATAAGCTTTATGAGTCCCCCCTGTGGTTCTTACTACCCTGGGTGACTAACATAGCCTGGTTTGCCACAACAAGCTCCATTTTATATAGGTAAGTTCCTTGTTGAAATTCCTACACCCCAGATAAGCTTGAAAATTGTTACCTATTTTTTAACGGTCCGCTCTTAAAGGACAGGCTAGAATCTGGAGAGGTCATGGGGGTGGACCGAACACCACATAGCCTCTGCTGAAGTGGAAGTGCATGAGCCTCCTGAAGGAGGTGGGCCAAAGACCCACTAGGGCAACTGGGGGAGCTAAAAGAGAAGAGAGAGTCTAGGGAGTGTACGAGATTAGCGCAGGTGTAGCAAATACGTGAGTCTGAATTTCTGGGACTGCCCACTTGGGACTGAGAACATTGGTCTGGTGTCAGGACTGCTCTGGGCTATATTCCACAGACAATCATGACACCATCTGCTGAGTCCCACAGCAGTTTAGCCTTACCGACAGGCACAAGGCCAGAGATGTTCAAGGCTAAGACAGTGGCTCCACAGAGCTTGAAGGATCCAGGCTTCTTCATCCTGTCCCACCAGCCTTGGTCAGCACATCTCCAGCGGTAGCCTCCCTCCTGGAGGTTGAGGATGTGCCAAGAATGGAGCAATGTCTGGAAGAAGAGCAAGGTGCAGCTTACAGCCATCCCCATGGCCACTGCTTGCCACTGGTCGGGCCTGCTGCCATGCCTCCTCTTGAAGAGAGGCTGGGAAATGCTGCGTTTCAGCTGATTGGAACCAGTTCAGGAAAGACAAAATAAGTGGCTCTTGTCCTCAGGAGGGTCTTAGAGGCGTGTAAATACACTGGCCATCCCATCTCCCTATCACATGACACTAACTTACCTCTCAGGTCCCCTGGGTCCCCAGTGCCTTAGATGCCAGGTTTGGCAAGATCCACACTGCTGGGGTGCCACCAACAGGCTGCTGGAAGCCCCATTTCTTTTCTCTTCCCAACAAAGCCAGATGGCAGGCAGTGTGACTCCATCTCCAGCAAGGTCCAAGGAACTTTGTCCCCTCCCTGCCTGGAAGGCTGTGCCCCCCTCCCGATGCACTTCCTGTGGCCCACAGCCCAGCCTCACTGTGAGTGAGATCTACCCTTCCTCCTCCCGTGCGAGCCCAGAGCCCAGAGTCAGCCCATCTGGTTCTGTTTCACTTCATGTTCCTCATCAGGGATGTGTCTGCCAGGAGTCATTTGATGTTCAGGAAGAATTCTGAAGCTTTTGAAAAGAGGTAAATAAAATCCTTTATCCCCCAAAGAGTCGTGAAATTGTGTTTTGCTCAGGAGGTGGCAGGCAGCCATGTGAGGTCTGGCGGCCCCTGCCTAGCCAAGGCACTGAGACTGAGGTTTGCTGACTTGTTAGCCCATCAGTCCACATCTCCACTCCTCTAAGCCTTTCCTGATGCTCTCTTGGGATGCCCGAATTTGGGAACAGATGAGGGCTGCCTGTGGGGACAGCCCAGCCTGTCTCCTGCTCTTCAGCCAAGAAAGCTTTTAGGGAGTGCTCCTCCTGGTTCTCAGCCCTGTCCCTCCACAGCCATGCATGCCTGTGAGCTCCAGAGGGGGAGGGTTCAGAGATGAGTTCCCTGCCACAGAACAACCCATGGAGGTGACAGAAGGCCTGGGCTGGGGGAGCTCCCCCCATCTGCTAGGGTCTTGAAACCACAACACAAGGGAGCTGACATTCCTCCGAGCTCCTTCTGTGAAAGGTGACAGACATCATGGATGTTAGGATATTTGGAAGGAGCCACTGAGCTCCTCAAGACTGCAGAGGAAGGCCCATCTCTTCTAGCATCCCCCTCTCCTGGAGTCCACACAATCTCCTCCTGCTGCCCTTAATCTGGAACTTCCCGCAGAAGTTTCAGTGGAATGTCAACGTTTTTCCTGGCAAAGTTTCCAAGACCTAGATCTTCAAGTCCCTTTAAGCCCAGGGTGGACCCCACTCTGCCTTGCTGGTGCTGGAACACAGCTGCCCTTGACCGTCCTGATAAGGAGAGACCACCATCTATGGGACAGATTGCTCCCTGGGCAGAGTCTATGTGTTCACTTTTCCCCTTGACTATGCCCTGCTAGGCTCCCCCCTCCCACATAAGCAGCCAGGTAGAGGGGTGTGGGCTCACCCCTGTACCTCTTCATCTCTTCTCCCTGCTCACAGGGATGCCAGAGGGCTCCTCCACAGCCTACAGCAGTGGTAGCTCAAATCCTGCAACTTGTGAGGCTCCCCACCCAGAGCATCCCCAGTGACAGCTTACAACCGTGACTATTAAACATTGATCACTCAAATTTAACATCCTATCTTCCCTTTGATATTCTCAACTGCTCTCTGCATAAGACAACAAGCCGCTTTCTGCAGCTCCCTATGAGGGAGACTTCAAAGCCTTCTTCCCCAATCCCTCAGCTCTGCAGCTCTGGGATCCTGCCAGCAGGATTGTCAAGAGGAGGGTCTAGGCAGCCTCTGCTTACTGCATCTTTGGGACTCAGACCTGGGGGGGAAACCTCTAGGTTTTAAGTCCTGGAAGTAGGCTCTGGGGTGATCTGTGCATAAGTGGGAAGTCAAGGACATGTTAATTTTTTTCTATAAATCGGTGGGCCATGGAAAAGGAATTAAATTCAAGGCAGGGGATCTAGGCCTCTATCTTTGAGGAACTGGATTTGGATCTCTGAACTGGCCCCTGGCTAGCTCTGACTTCTCAGGAAAGTTCTGGATCCTTATCTATTAAATGGATGTGACCATACTTACTTCTCAGTGAAGTCCCTAAACAGGAGGTGTGGGGACATGACCATTCTATTTTCTCTTTAGTACCACATAGAGCAGACATATTCCTGGAAAGAAAATGTCAGTGATCTAGTATGACAGGTGATGCTGAACTCCTGTAAGGTAGGCACCGACAGTCACAGCTGGTAATCTGAGCATCAGTCATTAACATCCCTTTCCCTCACACAATCTGCTGGGGGGACTTGTACTTTATGATACTACGTTAATTACCATAGCTACCACTTAGGAAACATGCCCTATGGGACAAGGCCAGAGCAAAGTGATTGGCCAGTGTCACCTTCCACCAGCCCTACGTGCACCTCGGAGGTAGGATTCCTCATGGGATCTATTTTTGCACCAGAGTCTTTCTGAGTAGCAGAGTCTACCTCATGTTAAAGGCCTGGGGCTTGAAGGCAGATCAGTGGGGTTGAAATTCCAGCTCCTGCCTCTGTTTTTTAGCTGTAGTGACATACTCCAAAAGGCATGTGGTGCTGTATCTCGGTGCCTTGGGGTCAGCAGTGGAAGATGTCACGGTACAGAGAGATGGAACACAGGATAACAGAAACCATCTGTTCTATTTCACACACCGATTTTTGAGTAGCCATTCACATAGTACACCACCAGTTACAAGGTCATGGTCCCAGGTTCCTGATGGCCCCAGCCTTAAAGAATAGATCATGGTGTCCCTGTCCTCCAGAATCCTGTGGCATCTAGCCCTCTGATCTGCTGAGGTTGCTAGGAAATGGACCTGCTAGTATTTTGTGTGGAAATTTTTCCTGGGAGATGTCACTTGCAATGGAGTGATCTCTGAGTTTGAGGGATGCCAGAATCTCCTTTCTATTCCTGGTGCATTCTGAGAAATACCCCAGAAGCTTGGGTCATTGGCTCTACCGCCACCCTCTGACATCACACAGACTGCATCTGCTCCTTTGCCAGAGATTTCAGAGCAGTGTTTTGCCCAGTGTTCCAGGTCATATGGCTCCAACCCCTCCCTTTAAAATTTCCCTTTGAACATGCTTCTGTGGCCTCTAATTTTGCAGGGGAGTGGGAGATGGAGACAGGGAGAGATGGGAGATGGTGCCACATACCTGCAAGAGAGCTGCTGGGCCAATGCAAAGGCATGGTACCTGGATGCAGAAGGGAAGAAAGGGAGGACCAGGGAGATGAGTGACTGGGGTCCTCTCCCAGCCTCCCTTCCTCCTGCTGAGATACCCTTCCCATCCCCTCATGGAGAGCTCAGCATGGCAGCTAAACCACAAGGAACAGCCCCTGCCTTGACCAGAAGCTTTCTCAGTACTATGGGGAAATTGTGGTGTCTCCTAAAGTTTAGGGCTGGGCTCTAGAGATGGATCCTATCAGTTTCTAAGGTGTCACCTGCACTTGTTGAGGGGGACAGACACTTCCTCTGAGAAGAGCCCTCATGTTAAAATGCTCCAGACTTGCTGACTTACAACCCTTTCAAAATGGCCAGCTGAGGCAGAGTCACAGTGACCCCCCAATGACACCACTCTTCTTGGGGTATCTGAAATCCCACACATAAAAACATCCCAAGCCTCTAACAGTCATTTGTCTTCTTTATGTTTTCTTTGCTTTCTGTATAATAAGGAAGGGCAATGGAAGGAGGTAGAGGTAGCCTGCCTTTGGGATCTGAATGAGGACTTATGTCATCTTCCCTGTGTTTGGGGGCAATTTAATTACTATCTCCCAAACTCAATCCTTTGCTTGGGAAATAAGGTCAATAATGCATGACTCACAGAGTGTCTAGAAAGACCAAGTGAAATGGCATTGGCAAACTGCCAAGTGCTGGTATACAGAGGGTGCTCAATAAGTATTAGTGGATGAGGCAACAATTTCTAGATGTGGAGAAGACAAGGTGTCTTGATACCCCCTTGTGAATAATGTCTTGATTAGATGTGGGCCTGGGAGGTGGGAAGGAGGACTGGGTTTTCTTGACAGGCAGCAGGAGATCAAGTTTGTGAGGCCAGGAGCCTTCTAGAGCCATCCTGGATCATTCATCATGAACCACTATTTGGCTGCCTGTATTAACAAGCCTTGGAATAGCTTTATGGAGAATCTACACAAATTGTCAAGGAGTGTGGGCAACCTGGTCTCAACAGCTTTGGGAGACATATCACCACTGAGGCCCCCAGAACACAGTTATCAGGGATCCCAGAGCAGGCACAGCTCTGAACCTGACCCTGGAAGACATAACAAACAGACCCATTATCCTGTATTATCACTCCCACACAGCTTCATTTGTCAAACCACACTGCTGTTTGGAGAGGTGGGATAGAGGATCCCAGCAGGTATCCGTGGTGCTATGCTGCAGCCCAGATCTGCACTGACCCCTGCAGTTGCCTCCAGAATGTGCCTGGCTTCGTACTGGTGGCCTTGTGCCATCTCCCTGAATGCTGCGATGGTCTGGGAATTAAATGGTATTAGTTCCATCCAGCCACAAAGGAGGGACAAAGAATAGGAAAGACCTGGCCTGAGGTCACCTTGCCAGAAACTGTGAGATCAGGACTGAGACTTGAATGGGGGCTCAGAGCTGCGGAACCTTCATCTGGCATTGTTCACATGGAGGTGTTAAGCAAAGCCCACCATAGTCTCATCCAACCCCCTCCCTGATACCAGTCTTATTAATCAATATTTCATTATCTCCATGCTCGAGGAAACTGATGTCAGCTTGCTTAAGGGCCTGGTTCAAAGCCGCACATACGATGATGTCACATGAAGTAGCTTTTAAACCCAGGTTTGTCTTTCTTCAGAATCCCTAATGCTGATCGGTCTCTTAGGATTTCAGCCTGAAGTTCATTCATCTATCATCAAACCCGTTCTCGGTGGCAACTAGAGAGAAGGCTCTTGGTTAGACACCTGAGGTTACAGAGGTGGCCATACCATGGTCTCTGCCCTCAGAAACTCATCCAGCCTTCTAGCTACTAAGAGACTCCTTGGCCATGACCAATCTGACTCTCTCCTCTGAATTCACTTGGATGTAGTTATTAAAGAGGCAGGATCGGTGTGTTTGTGTGTGTACGTGTGTGGGGGGTGGGGTGGGGTGGTTTCCATTGGGGAAGCCTGATAAGTACTCCTGTTTCTGCCTCAGCCCTTAGAAGCTCTTCTGTTTGCTCCTTGCTCTGACTGTCACCTCCATTGGCATCTCTTATCCTTGCATGGAATCAAATCAGAAAAGAGGCTAGACAGCACAATGACACCAATTGACTTGCAAACATTGACATACTTCACCTCCAATCACTTCCCATTGGCCTGAGCAAGCCATCTTTGAAATGACTACATCTAAAGTGGGTCGAGATGCTCATGCCCTACAAGCCTCAGAGAAGAAGAGAACTGGAATATTTACAAATCACCAGGATACTTGACTGCAAAGAAAAAAATCAAAACAACAACAACAACAACAACAGTAAAACTACTGTAATTCATGAAACTTTCCCTCCAAGGCTCGAGTACCAAGTGCACTTGATGCAGTGTTCAGAAGTGGGTAGGGACTGCATCACAAGGGCTCTGAGCTCATCAGTGGATAGATCTGTTAATGGATTCATAACTGAACAGTCTGTTGTAAAGGGGATGGAAGCAGAGAGATGAGTCATGACCAGAAAGAGGGGCATATATGTTACTTGTGCTGGTGACATCTGTCAGTAACTATCTTCAAAGGCCTGTCAGCTAGCTTTGATAGTCCACAGGAATGTGGTGCACATTGCTGTGCCACTTGCATTTCATAGATGAGAAAACTGAGGCTTGTAGAGGCAATCAGCTGGGTTACTGGACACGGTGGATTTCCTTCTGCCAAGTTAGACTTGAGGGCCAAGCCTTTCAATTGGTGCTATTGGAAAGAAGGAAGAAGGTGCATTGCTCTGATGTGTCCGCTCTCACCTTCTTGCCTTCCCGTCTTAGAAGGGTTGTCCCCATTTTGAGGCAGAGTCCTTGGCCAGGGCTTACTTTCCTCTCTGGCTTACATCTCCCTCTCTGCTAGAACTTTGCCTCAGCCTGGAAATGAGCCAGCCACTCAGCAAGCAGCTTTGTGTGGCAGAGGCAAGGCTCTGTTCAGGAAGCCACTTGGTCCCAAGTACCTGACTGCTGCATGCTTCCTTCATACCTCTAGAACACTGTGGAAGGGAGAAAGGGAAAAGAGAGCAGGGATGGAGGATGAAGAGAATTGTTGTGAAAAGTTGTTATCTGGATATAATATGATGGCTGTAACACATTCACAGCAGCTCTGGTTATCTGCATGAGACCTCCACAAGATCAAGCCGTCCACATTCCATCATAGATGAGAGAATGGCTCATGGTGCTCTGCCCCTGTGTGAGGAGCTAGTGGGAGTGAATGGTTGGTGGAAGGTGGAAGAGGCAGAGTCATGTTCTCCAGGGCTGTAGTCACTGTGAAGTTGCCCATGTTCCAGTCAACGGCATCCACCACAAACGTGCTCATGCAAGAAACCCTGATGAAATGCAGTGTGGCAGAAAACATAACAAACAAAACCCACAAACCAACCAAAAGATGTGAAGACAGGGAGGGGGTGGGGCTTGTTAGGAAAAGGAAGGGATTCAGTGGGAGTGGGAGGGGATGACAGAGGGTGATGGAGAGGGAAATGACCCAAATATGTTATATACATGTGCAGAATTGTCAAAGAAGGTGGGGTGAGGTGCTCCTTCTGGTGTGAGGCAGTCAGGGCCAGGCAGGCTTTGTGCGTATTTCTTCCTGTTTGTGCAGATGGAGGCCAGGGCTTCTGTCTGGAGAAGGCTGGGGTCTGTGTCATTGGGAATTGCAAGGTCCAAGCAGCATGGACCTTGAGGTCAGCACTTGTAGGAGGAGCTTGTGTAAGAGCAGCGGGAATGCATCACAGCATGGCATGGGCAGGTGCTGCTCCTCTGCTGCGTCAAGCCTTTGAGAGCTGGGGATCTTTGCATTTGAGCACTGGTACCCTCTCTTTGGACCAATGACACACTGTTATTGATGCTCACTGCTATGGATATGTAAAATTGGCACAGGTGCCCCCAAACACCTTACTCTCATTTCATCCCCTTTCTTAAGGGCTAAGTCTAAGAGTCCTCTTCAACAAGAGCCAGAGACTGAGGGCTAAACAGCCCTGATCTGCATCCTGAAAACAATCTGTAGTCCCTTTCCTGGCAGTCTTCCTTTTCTGTCTCCCAGGGAACCAAGGCCACGGGTGGTAAATCAGAGGTCTCGGGAGTGGTTGGAATTGGACTCACCAACAAAGTAGGACTCCACTGTAGAGTCTCACTGCAGACCCAGGGCTATGGATTGTGTTCTGTTGGTAGGGAGTGGCCAGGGAAGAAAAATGTGGCCAGGTCCATGCTTACTAAGGAAACAAATCAACTGTCATAAACCCCAGTGCCCATTTCTGAAGGCTGAGATGAGGGCCTATCACTCAGGGGAACTCAAACAACCACTAAGAACAATAGGGTGGTCTTTGTGCACACACATGGGCTCATTTTTGAGACAAATCACTGAGATTAAAGTGATTAAAGTGAAACGCAGCACTTTATTTTTTGACAAATGTGTGCAAATGGGCGTGGAAGAAGAGACCTGTTTATCCATTTATCCCTATATCCTTATGTCTATCTTTTCCATATAGTGCACAGCAATCACTAACAGCTTTTGCTCCTACGGAGGAGAACTGAAAGTGTGGTTGTTCTGGTTTCATTCCATTGCTGATAAAATATCCTGGCGGAATGCAATACAAGGGTGGCAAGGGTCCGTTCAGCTCACAATTCCAGGTTCCAGTCCAGAGGCAGGAGCCGGTGACCATTGACCACATCACCTCTGCTGTCACAGGCAGGGAAAACCGAACACAGCCATGCTGTCTGCTTGCCACTGAGCTCCACTATCTTTCTTTCCTTCTATACTACACCTCGATTAACGATCCAGACAGTCCCCTTACAGACATGCCCACAGGCCAAACTGATCTAGACAATGCTTCATTAAGACTCTCTTCCAGAATGACTCTGGGTCATGGTGGCTTGACATTTAACAGCCACCAGCAGAGAGGAAGACTGAGTTTCTGTACACGTTTGCACTAGCTGAACTTTGAAATGGATGGTTTCTTTCCCAATGGAGTCCATTGTGTGTTCTGCTTGAAGAGTGGATGGCGGCTCTCCATTCTCATGATGAACACAGTCACCATCCAAATGAGCTTTAGTCTTGGAGCTGAGAGGACTTCAGTCCTGCCATGTATAGTGGGTCATCATAGCCTGCCTGTTCTCACCAGAAAGCTCTCTCCTCTCAGCTCAGCACAAGGGAGAGATGGGTGGGGCAGCTCTGCCAGCCAGGGATGGGCAGGAGCATGTGTAACTATCTAGCATGTGTGACAAGGGTGGAGAAGATTGGTTATAGGAGGAAATTCGGTCAAACTCTTAGCCCGATTATACTAAAAAATAAATAAATAACTAAATAAATGGCTTATATATACAAATAAAGTCACAAAGACACTCGAAGGAAATGCAGGTTAGACTTGACCCAGTGTGGAGGATCATTTGAAGGCAATGATAGATAAAAGGTATCATAGAGACCACTCTGACAGGCAAGACTGTATTCAGTTATTACTACAATATGCACAGTATGGTAAAAATAACAAAAGCTACCTTTTTTGGTATGCTTATAAGATGTAGTGTGTTAATATGCTTGATTTATACAGAAAGCTCATAACAATGAGAGAAAGATAAACATGCCAAAGGTGAGAAAATGTGATGGACAGAAGAGAAAAACAAATGGTCAGTGAAAGTGAAAAATGATTCATGTTACTATTTTAAAAACCAGAGCTCATTAAAATAGCCACAGGATCTCATTTTACCACTTTTTGACACTTTTTTTTAATGGAAACGTTTATCTTTCATTTCTTAAGACAAGATTTCATGTTGTCACTGTGTGTGTGTGTGTGTGTGTGTGTGTGTGTGTGTGTAATAGTCAAAGAACAACTCTGTGGAATCTCCTTCTATATATGTATCTATGGATCCAGGAATTGAACTTGGTGGGCATGCTGTTACCAGAAGCACCCTCATCTGCTGAGCCACCTCACTGGTCCAACATCACACATTTTTTTCTATTTTATTATCTATCTATCTATCATCTATCTATCTATCTATCTATCTATCTATATCTATCTATCTTTCTATCTATTTAATCTGAAATCCTCTATTTATTTATTTATTTGATTATTTATTTATTTTGTTTTTTTGAGACAGGGTTTCTCTGTGTAGCTTTGGAGCCTGTCCTGGAACTCACTCTGTAGCCCAGGATGGCCTTGAACTCACAGAGATCCACCTACCTCTGCCTCCCAAGTGCTGGGATTAAAGGCATGCACCATCTCTATTTTTTTTAATAAAGAGATTTTCTATTCATTTTACATACCAGCCACAGATTCCCCTGTTCTCCCGCCCCCTAGCCTTCCCTCCGAACCTACTCCCCATTCCCACCTCCTCCAAGGCAAGGTCTCCCATGGGGAGTCAGCAGAGCCTGGTACATTCAGTTGAGGCAGGTCCAAGCCCCTCTTCCCTGCACCAAGGCTGCATAAAGTGTCTCACCATAGGCTCCAAAAAGCCAGGTCATACACTAGGGACAGGTCCCAATCCCTCTGCCTGGGGGCCCCCTAAACAGTTCAAAGTAAACAACTATCTTGCTTATCCAGAGTGCCTTGTCCAGTACCGTGGGGGCTCCTCAGCTATTGGTCCACACCATGACTGAAAAAAGTACAGAGACAAATAGCCAAACTAGTGGAAATGCATGGACATACACGTTTTTAATAAGAGAAAACTATTTAAGGGGCCAGGTATGGTGGTGTAATCCTATCATTTGGGAGGCAGAGGCAGGAGGATGACAACTTTGAGGCCAGCCTGGGCTACATAGGGAGTCCTTTTCTCAACACACACACACACACACACACACACACATACACACACACACAGAGAGAGAGAGGGGGGGGAGGGAGAGAGGACATAGAGATAGGAAGAGAGGGAGAGGAGTAAAAGGGATAGAAAAGGAGGGAGGGAGAGAGACAGAGACACACTGAGAAAGACAGGACTTGACACAAAGTAGAGTCATCTGAAAGGAGGGAGCCTCAATTGGGGAGATGCCTCCTTAAGATCAGGCTGTAAGACATTCTCTTAATTAGTGATTGATTGGGGAGGGCCCAGCCCACGGTGGGTGGTGCCATTCCTTGGCAGGTGTTCATGGGTTCTACAAGAAAGCATGCTGAACAAGCCATGAGGTTCAAGCCAGTGAGCAACACCCTCCATGGTCTCTGCATCAGCTCCTGCCTCCAGGGTCTTGTCCTGTTTGAGCTCTTGTCCTGATTTCCTTTAGTGATGGACTATGGTGTGGAAGTGTAAACCCAATAAACCCTTTCCTCCCAACTTGGTTTTTTGGTCACAGTGTTTTACTGTAGCAATAGAAGCCCTGACTAAGTTACTCATATACCCAAGGAAGGTGTGTGCATTGGGCCTGAATCCATAGAGTGATTAATCTACTAAAGTGTATCAAAATCCTCAAAAATTCATATACTTAACTCACCAATAGTATGTCTATAAATTTGTCTTGAGCAAGTAATTAAGGACACCATCCAGATACTTATGAAATTGTATTAGAAATAATATATGTGTATATATATATATATATATATATCTTACAAAGCTATACTTTCAAATTCTTCCCAATAATGTGATAGTATGTGGCCAGTAAAAGTATTCTTTAAAAATTACTTCACTTATTATCCTGAGTGTGTGTGTGTGTTTGTGTGTGTGTGTGTGTGTGTGTGTGTGTGTGTGTGTGTGTGTATGGTGCATGTGTGGAGGTCAGAACAAAACTTTGTGGAGCTGATGTTTCTCTTCCCTATGAATTCCAGAGCTCAAATTTAGACACCCAGCTTGGTAGCAAGCTCTTTTACTTAAGGAACTGTCTTCCCAGCACAGAAAACGATTCCTGGTTTCTGACACATTTGTCCAGTGTATGTACAGACAATAACCTCTGGTTTACTTACATAAACATCCCCACAGAGATGGCAGGGTTCATCAAAAAAGTCCAACAGTAGCTGCCTCTGGGTGACTCTTATTTCTACAATGTGTTGTACAATCTCTCTATGTCATAAAAACTGCTCAGTAGGTAGCAGTTCCTGGAAAAGCAGTGAAAACACTTACCTGAAACTTACCTCCTCAATTATAGGTATTTATGATAGAGAAGCAACCAGCAACCTGGGAATGGATGAGGGCTCTAAGACATTCATTACAGCACTCCAAACAATGACAAAAACTGGAGACAACTTGAAAGTCCCAATCTAGAAGATATTTAAGTTAATGATGGATCAGGATAATGAAATCCTATGTTATGATAAACAAGTGAGTTATGGTGTGGTTTTCCTTAGGATTGAAAATATGTTATTGAGGATAAAAAGGAAGTAGGGCCAGGTTCCAAAGCCACAGGTGTAAGATGATCCTTGTTTCAAAGAGACACAAATGTTAGTCGACTCGTTGAAGGCAAGAGCTACTGTTCGACATTCTTATATGGGTTTAAGTTGTTCTGCATGGTATATGTATCCCACACTTTGCTTTCTTCTTCAGAAAAATATGAAAACAACTTAAATTGAGAAGATAAAAAAATACTAGGGAAACTTCATCCACATTCCAAGTGGTATGTATATGTGTTCACATACTCGCATTTAACCTAGAAAGGGCCATGGAGAAAAATACAAACATCTCAAAAAGGGGGGGGCCTTGCATGAGATGTATAAAAGCTACTAAGAAAAGAAACACTGCCCTTCAGTTAGTATGTGATTAGAAGTTGTTTCAGGAGGTAAATTCTGGGGGGGACAGGGATGTTGGGAGGGAAGGGCCATGCTGAGAATAGGAGGTGTTCAGTTATCTTGCTAGTCACTTCATCAGGGAACCCAAAAGCTCCCTCGAGGTGTCCCAGAGGTTCACTGCTAAGAAGGCAACCACAGATGAACAGAACAATGCGGGGCAAGTGTGCTCCCTGCAGCCTCACTGATGACGAAAGCCTTGGAACAGCAGCAGCCCTCGTGGGGAAGGTTTGGAGTGGCTTGCAATTATAGCACAGGCCCATAACATGATACCTGCAGTCCCCAAGCCCACAGGACCTTAGAGCTAGTAGATTGGCCTAAGGCTTGCTGCAAGTTTAGCATGTCCAAAACCTAATCTTGAACTAAAGAGGCTTTTAATAGCCATCCTTGACCTCAGCATGGATATTTTCATGTTTTCTTGTCTTGATGTTGCCTTTGAGTCCAGGCTACTTTTGAGGTCCCACCTCCAGGGCTTCATAAAACACCACTTGTACCTCATCTTGCCTTACCAAAATCCAAATACTTATGAATTCTCAAATAGCTGGTCCAAAATTTTAGATAATATTCAAATAATGGAATCTTATTATGTCACTTAAACATAACTTTTTCAGAGTGTTGTCAGATGTCTTTATTAATTACACATTTTTCTAGTTGTTAGAAAACAAAAAAATAGTATCTCAAATTGTGCATTACCTTTTTAAAAAAAAAAAAAAAACAGAAGTAGGTATCTTCAAATTTTTTAAAACACTGAAAAGACTTAAGGGAATCTATTAAAAATTTAAGAAAGTTTATAAATATGAAATTATGAGCAATTTAAATTTTCTTCTATATAGGTGTTTTTAAAAGTTCAAAGGAAATTCTGGTGATTTTTCTATCTCATAGAAAGTAAAACAGAAGTTGGCAGAGCTGGTGGCACAGGGCTGTCGATAGCATTCAGGAGGATGAGCTGGGGGATGGATGCAGCTTGGGCTACAAAGGAAGTCCCTGTAGCAATAAAACTAAAGAACACAAACACACAGCAACCATTCTAAAACAACCAAACGATAACTTTCTTAGTCAGTCTCTCTCTTTCACATGATGATACTTTATTTGTACTGAAATGTGTTTTTATTTGTATGTTAATAAATAAAGTTGCCTGGGGGTCAGAGCTAATTGCAAGCCATAGCAGAAGCTGGGTGGTGGTGGTGCACGCCTTTAATCCCAGCACTTGGGAGGCAGAGGCAGGCGGATCTCTGTGAGTTCAAGGACACAGCCAGTATGGAGACATGCCTTTAATCTCAATTCCAACCATAGAAGACCTGGGGGTCTATACAGACAGGCAGTGACGAGGAGGTCATGTGGTTGAGTTTACAACCAATGAGAAGGCAGAACAGAAAGTCAATTAAAAAGGACAGACACTCAAGAAGTAGGTCTCTGTCTGAAGGAAGGATGGCAGCGTCAAGAAGAGTAAGGAGGTTTTAAGTCTCAGCTCTTAGCTATTGCTCTGACCTCTTGGCTTTTAACTCTATATTTCTCTCTCTCTCTCTCTCTGTCTCTCTCTTCCTATCACTGCAGGAGTGTCCCTGAAGAGGAGAGTTGGACCCCAGAACCCCCTCTTCCTTTTCCCGTTGCTTCCTGCTGGTCACAGGGTGACCAGCATTGCTTCTTTACTGCATCTGCCTGACATGCTGCCTCGTCAGAGGCTCACAAACCGTAGAGCCAGCACCTCCCTGAGACCTCCAAAGTGTGAGATAAAAGAACCTTTTCCCCTCCCTAACTTGGTTATATCAAGTGTCTGTTACAGTAAGGGAAAGATGACCATCCCAAAGGCCAAGTGTTGCTTCTTATAAACAGGCACACAGTGAAGGAATGGTATACAGGACTTTCAGCAGGACTTCTCAGGCCTTTGTAGTCAAGGACACAGGACAATGCCGAGGGCAAGAGAGAACATTCTGAGCTCCTCCAGTGCATTTGGATGCACATCTCTTCTATTTTATTTTATTTGCATTTTGGTTCAGGTTCTCGCATGGAAAATCTTCAAGGACATCTTAGGAATGTCTTTTACATAACATAATTTGGAGATGCTATCTCCATAGAAAACTCCATTCTTAAAACCGAAGCAAAAACAGTGCACAAAAACCATTCCAGGGTGGTTGGAACACTGACCCTCCGAGATCTGCAGGATCCCTACAAACATGGGAAGGTCACTATGCTGCCAGGGTGTGCTTATGCCCTTGAGAGATGCCACTGTGACCCCAGGTGATAGGCAGAACACACAGGACAGATCCTGTTGGGAAGTCCATAGAGGTAGAAGACTTAAGCCTGCAGATGTCTTCTCTGAACCCCAGAATTTTCCCCTCCAGGACATGCAGAAGATGGGGAGGTAGTGAAAAAACCCTATCTGAAGGCCTGCAGCAAAGTCAGGGGGAAGGCTTATTGGTGCCAACTTCTCTGGTAACCTTTGCCAGCCCGCTCCTTGTCTGCATGTGCAGTAGCTTCATAAACGAATGAATGAATTGGTGGGGTTAGGAGTGATTTTGTTGCATCTTCTTTGCCAATTCTAATCAGTGGGTAAGAGCCTCTTGAAGGCTTCAGGCTGAATCCCTGCTGTGATTGATTACTAATGTCTGCCTTGGGCATAGGTAGGAAGTGTGGCAATGTGTGGCAATGTTGTTGCCCCCCCTTTTTTCTGAGAGTCTAAATAGTCCTGAAAACAGAGCTGCTTGGGCATGGACACATGGGAGTCAGCTCCCAAATGCAGCTTTTGTTTCCTACTCTGATAATCTTTATTTAGATCTTACTCTCTTTCAACTACTGAGCTTCTAAACTCTTGGCTTTGGTCTGTGTAATAGCCAAGCAATGGTTTTCTATAGCATTTTTTTTATTCCCTTTCTTTCAGTCTCTTGCCAGGGATGAAACTGTTTTTACTAAAAGGGGAAAAAGGGAAAAAATACATATGAAAAAAATCACACATCCTCACCATGTGCAAAAATCGTGTTTGGCACCGAGAATATTTTTTTCTGAGGCCAAATGGATTTTTTTTCCTTTTGCAAAATGAGTAGAAAAAGAAAGCCATACTTTTCCAAAAGCTGGTATTGAATTATTGGCCTTTGTCAGTCGCTGTCACTAAGGGCCTCTGGTCATGAAAACTTGTGATACTGGGGGAATGGGAGTCTTGGGGATTCTGATGTTAGCGGAATCTCTTCACAGGGTAAGGACTGCAGCACACAGCACACAGCTCAGCAGTTGGCAGAGCCATCATCCAGAGGGAGCTGGATGAAGAAGACAGATAGACTGGATATTTGTGACAGCTCCATCAGATACTAGCTATGGGACCTTGGGCAGAACCCTTGACATCTCTGAGCCTTAGTCTGATCAGAACAATAAAACATACAGTAAGTAGTCCCTACATCCTGGCATTCAGCCAGTTGCTACAGGTGAGGATGTCTAAAGAATAAGACAGGATGATGTGAGTTTAGTACAGATGGACATTTGGGGACATGGGATTTCCCTAGTCATTCCAAGGTCTCACCTGTGATGCCGAAACAGAATTCTTGATTCTGGATGATAAACATGCTGGTGACTAAGTCTCAACACATGGATTTACATGTTAGAATCAGACCACTGGAAATCTAGCTTATTGTGTGACACAGCAAGGTATGGAGTCCTTCTAGCCAGAAGATGCTCAGAAAGAGAGGCAAAGAGGAGAGTAGCCATTCAGGGAACCTGGGACCCCAAAGGTCAGTAACAAAGCTTGGAAAGGCCACTATGGCAGAAATGGGGATGGTAGAGAAAATTCTGGAGCTGGCATTGAGTTGTTTTAGGGAGAATGCATCTGGGTTGGAATACAGTGGTGCAATTAAATTTTTGACATGGCTTGGGCAGACAACGAATTTGTCTCTCAAGGCAGAGTTAGCTGTTCCTGGGGCCATGGTGATAAGTGACCTGGAACTGCTTTCTACCATCCTTGACCTCCAGCCTAGCATGAACACTGCGGCCGGGGTCCCTGCTTGATAGCAATGGTTGAACTTCATGGTTGAACTTGGTTAAAGCTTAAAGATGCCTTTCTAGGATTGGGGTGGCTGACCTCACAAGAGGTGTTCTGCTCACCTCCACTTGGTCACCTACAACACACCCATAGTAAGTGTTCCTGTCTGCAGAATGGAAACCACAGGCCTTCAGAAGGCAGTCAGGAGACTCTGCCATCCTTCTATGCAGGCAGATGAGAGCCTCGAGTGTGTACTTAGCCTCAAGTGTTATCACCCAGTGCTGCTCCAATCCTGTCTTCCTTTACTGCCAGCACCTTTGTCCCTTGGGAGTCCAGACAGATCCCTTGAGGGTCATGTCAGAAGCCAGGAGGAATGCATACTGTCCCGGCCCTCTAAGCATTCTAGCCATTTTTAGACATCTCGGCTTCTATTCATATGGCTTCCTGACCCAAGGCTGCTATCTTCCTGCCCTTGGAGCCTCAAGGGAGCTGTGCTTTGTGTCTGGGAGTGGTGATAAGTTATCCATGTACTTAGCACTTATGAATCTCCTGAGGAGGCAGGCGGTAGCTCAGAAATTGAACCCACCAGCTATGTGGACATGGAGAAGTACTAACTGTTAAGGGAGCCTGGTTTCCTCATCTATGAAGAAGCTGTGCCTACACACTCATTGGAAGAATGTTGGGAAGCATGCACAGGGCTGAGACTGACTACCTGCCATTCACTCTGGCTCACTGGCAGCTAGTGTCATCGCTGTTCATCACAGTTCCTGTGACAGCTGCAAAGGGTGGTGACTATTGGTGTAATGGAACATACAGCATTCCACTGCAGTGTTCGGCCCCAGGACCAGCTTTGGAGGTGTTCAGCCTCAGGACCAGCTTTGGAGGCTATGCTTACATCTCCAGGGCTGGGGCTATGTCCACAGGTCTCATGCCTTCCCATAACCTGAGAGGGCTCCCGAGTTGCAAGGCCACCAACACCATTGAGTAGTGCTGGTCAATGCAGTGGCACCCAGGAGCATAAGGGTTACTTTGGGACAATCCTTGGAGGACAGAGCTTGGGTAACAGAGCTTGGGTAGGCAGTCCTCTGGTACTCTGATGTCATTTGCCAAGGCGAGGGTCCAGTTATGTCACCTTCCTCGGACTCTGCTTGAGCCCTTACAGGTGCCTTGCTGGTGCTGAATGCTGAGCACTAGGTTTGGAGTGCTTAGTGCTGGGTACTTGGACAGAATAAATACATTTTGCTCACAGACCCAGACCTGGGGACAATTGAGTGAGGCATACAAATGGGAGGATACAAACAAGCTCTTAGATTTCCTGTGTGCACAGAGCAGAGGGTGAGGAAATTCCTTTTATTTAGCCACGTGAAGCAGGGATGGATGCTCGCTGTATGAAGAAGGACCCTAGAATCTCTCTCTCTCTCTCTCTCTCTCTCTCTCTCTCTCTCTCTCTCTGTGTGTGTGTGTGTGTGTGTGTGTGTGTGTGTGTGTGTGTGTGTGTCACAGGCAGGTCTTGATTCTGGTGGCAGGGATCTTAGCCCCAGGTCTCCCCCTCCCCCGACCCCCCATGCCTGTGTCCCAGGCTGAGCAGTGCCGATCCACAGCCAGTGCTGATGCTCAATGGCTGGACATCACTTTTCTTCTAAAGAACATGTCGTATCCTCAGTTGTCTAGGGGCAACCGTGCGCACAACCTGACGATGGCAGTGTTACCTTGGGCCACTTCGCCTCCTGCCTTGGGTTCCGTGGTCTCAGGAAGCAGAGCTTTCTCACAGGATTCACAGCCTGGACAGTCCGTGGAGCAAGGTCACAGAGGCCAGAGAAGGCAGAGGGTGTATCTGGCTTTCTCTCCAGTCACCCCTGGCCCAGGTACCAGCCAGGTGTCTAACACTCTGGAAGCCAGGTAACCAAGGCTGGAAAGTCATAAGTTAATCAATGACCCAGAACATTTACCAAACACCTCAGTTCTTATGCCCATTAGCTGCTCTTACACAAGCAAACTGACCCTGGCTAGTTGGATGACCTTGGCCTCTGTTCCTTGGTGGACTTGAAGTTGGAATGGGTGGCTCAGGTCCAGGCTTCCTCACGGCCTCTGACCTCCCCTCCCCCCTGCTATCTTTAAACATATGTGTACTGGAACGTGCCCTGGTTTCTTGTCCAGTGCATTGGTCCAGCCATGTAACTCTGACCCTGGAAACCTGACTGATCACATCTCCTCCTGGAACCTAAGCGCCTCCTAGGGAAGGAGGGTCTTTGGGCCTCCCTCTGGTTGTCTGGCTCTGGTCTCTGACCAGAAGTAATTGTCAATATCTTTTCTAGTGCCTTGAGCAGTCACAGGGCACAGAGCCACACAGGCCTGAACTTCCTCCATTCCCCCTACTTGTGTGCTTCCTCAGAGAAAGGGGTGCAAGGAGCCAGGCTTCAGGGGACACGGACAGAATGGGGTATCCTAGAAAGACCCTAACCCAAAAGACATTTGTGTGGTGGGTCTGTGGTCATGTGATAACCCGATCCCAGAAATGCTGAACCCACTACAGCCAGGAGGATGGGCTCCGTGCTGGGACCCTCACGCTAGGCTTCATCCCGATGCAAGAGCACACAACAGAGCATGGGTGGAGAGCGAGGGTATGGGCCTGACTCTGCCCTGCTCCTCCCTGGGTAAGTGCCCCAGTTATTAAGCCCAGGTGGAGGCACGTCCAGCACTATGGCCTCTGTGCCCTTCCTAGAAGCTTCCATGTGCGGCTGCACTCCGTTTGTTTTTTCTTCTGACCTGGCTGTCTGCTTAGCCTTCTCTTCGGCTTGGGGAGGGGAGCGCCCAGTCCATATCTGCTTCCCCAGCAGCCCTCTAGAGCCTGCGAAGCAACCTGAGACAATGGCTTTCATTCCCTTCATCAGGCCCTGTGTCCTCCCCGCCCTCGGGTGATGGCGGAGTGGGGGTTGTTAGCTCTGATAAAGTAAGAGAAACCAGTCCCCCGGGGAGCATGGAGCACACGTGATGCAGCTGCCGTTCTCTTCCTTCCTGTTGGGGCTGGGATGAGAAGCGGCCACTGAGGGCTGGCTAGAAAGCCCCAGTGCCACTCGGCAGGGTCTGGCACAGTGTCCTCCACTGCTCTGCTTCTTTAAGAGAAACAAGAGGCCAAGATTTATTGGCTGTCATGGCCCTGCTGCATGTGTGGCTTCAGTGTTTACAGGCCTGGAGAGGGTTGTGCAGAGGTGGCGCAGTGGAGTATGGGTAGAGGGTGCTGCCATTCATGGTGGCCACTGCAGTAGGACTTGATGTGTAGCCTAGGGAACCAGAAGGCTTGTGCATATAAAAACCCAGCCCCAGGATGGATGTCCTTCTGGTTATAGGTGGAGAGGGCAATGCCAGAGGACTTGGCCCTTCTGCATGCCTTGACCCTGGGACTGGGGCTGGTAGGAAAGGGAGGTAGGCAAAATAGGTTAGCTGGTTGTCCCCTTGGAGGGTACAGCACCAGTGAGTGGAACATGGTTTGTCCCCAAAGTTGAGCGCAGACTAAGATGCCAAACCAGGTTGCAGCCTGAATCTTGTTGATAATAAAGGGGTATTTGGGAGGGGGCGCTACTCAGGAATATGTGGGGGTGCCCAGAAGCAGTTGTGTGCTATGGTCAAAATCCCTCAGTTCTGAGTCTTCATTGCTTTTTCGGTTTGGAGTGGTGATGGGTCTAGTCCTAGGGTGCTGTGGTAACTCAGTCCATGGAAAGTCCTGGACTTAGTAGTACACACATGCCTTAATACTTTGTGTGTTCTCTACCCCTACTATGGCTAATGGCTACACATGCAAACTAGCACCGATTTGCCAGCTGTAGGTTGTGGCAAGAGCTCTTTCTAACACAAAGACACTGTTCCTCAAGGTTGGAGGATGTGATTTACAGGTTTCACCAACCAGGAGACAAGTTACTTGTGTCAATATACTACAAAATATCTCTTTTGATCATTAACTTTTACTTGTGAGAATATTCAAGTGTTTGTAAAAATAGAATGTGTTCACCCACAGTGTGTGTGTGTGTGTGTGTGTGTGTGTGTGTGTGTTTGTGTGTGTGTGTGTGTGTACATGCAAGAGGTGGCTGGAGTTTAGTGTTGTGTGTTTTCCTCAATTGCTTTTTCACCTTAGGTTCTGTGACAGTCTGTCGCTGAACCCGGATCTCACCAATTCAACAAGACAGGCTGGCAGCAAGTCCCAGATATTGTCATCTCTGCCTCTCGCCCTCCCCACTCCACCAGTGCTGGATTGCATGGGCATGGTTGTTACATGGTGCCGGAGATCCAAGCTCAAGTGTCCATGTTTGTGTGGCCATCACTTTGCTCACCGGCTGCCTCCCCGCCCTTACTGTTTTAATCCTTCTGCCTTCTCCCTGTCTCCTCTCTTCTTCATCCTCTTCCTCCCCTCCCTCTTTTATTTATTTATTTATTATTATTTTTTTTTTTGGTCCTCTGTCTTTTTCTGTCCTGCCTTGCTCCTGACTGGAGTATCTAAAGCAAACTTCAGACATTGTATCATTCACCTACAAATACCTATCTATGTACTGAGACTGGTTTAAGAAAGAAATTAAGTGACTAACACTGTTGTCATGCTTTAAAAGTAAGCAGTATAATTTTTAACATCATCTAACATCCCGCTTTTGCGCAGTCTCATTTAATCTTCCCAATACTCTGGCTATTGCTATTGCTCCCGCCTTTTGATGGCCGTTAGTGGAGGGGAGGCCTCAATAATCCATATGCAGTCCTCTACTGCAGCTTGAACTACAGCCACATGACTCCTGCCGGCAAGCCTTCTTCATTTCTTTACACCTTGACAAATGTTTATTCTTCAATCTCTTGATTTTAGACAACTTAGAGGAACCTGAGACTCAGTCTTTATTGCTTTGGAGGTTACAGCCAGACTACACTCTTGCTCTCCTAAGCTTGGTCCAAGGCCCAGTGGCTTCTGCGTGGTCTGAGAGCTAGTTAGAAGGGCTGTGCACAGCCCTGCTGAATTGCAAACTGTAGTTTAACAATATCCAAGGGATTCATTTGTATATCCTTGGAAGGTCAAGAATGGCTGACTATGTTCCTCTTCTCAGCCTTGGCCACACACTCAAATGCCCTGAGGCATTTTGAAAAAGTCCTATGCCCTGCCCACCCAGAACAATGAAACCAGATCCCTGCCTCCTGTTTACAAGCTCTCTAGGCAAGGGGGAATTGGGATCCAGTGTGATTGTTTTAAAGATAAAGGATCTAAAAGCAATGAAATCTCTAGCAGCTACTGGGAACACAGTAGGTGCTAAATTAATGCTCCCCATTTGTTTCTTTTTGCTGTCTAGCTAGGACCTCCCACAGAGTTGGGAGCTTGGGTGGCGGATTGCCTTTCCCTGGCCCAAAGACATTCTTTGACTGGAATGTTGTTCTTTGCTGGGAAACCCTGAAATCATCAACTTGGGGCCTTTTGTGGGAAGTCAGGCAGTAGAAAACATGAGTGGGTCACCCCTCCCCTCCTCACTCATGACCCGGGCTTGCTGAGTTGGAGAGTCGTAAGTAGAAATGAATAAATAAGGAAAGGCTTGGGCACATGTGCAAAGAGCCTTTCCCTTCATGGCTGGATCCCTGACCAGACATTATCTCATTAGCTCTCTCCCAGCAGGTGATGCAGCGGGATGTAGGGTGGGGTAGGGAGTAGGGGACGGGGGAGGCAGGTGCCACCAGCCAAACCTTTTAGGGTAGAACTATAGGTTGAGTCACCAGGCAGGTGGGACAGGGCTCTGACCCTGAACTGTGGGGACAGAATAAACTGGCCACAGTTTCTGCCCACTGCTGTGGCCCTAATGCTTCTAGTATTCAAAGAATCCCACAGAGGGAGGAGTGGGGTGGGGTTAGGTCTCAGTCACCACACTTCTTCTATAGGCCTCCAGTATGCACTGTGTCCCAGCTCATGAGGGAGTCAGGAGTCAGTCAGAGCCCTCCTGTGAGAGTCCACAGGGGGCAGGTCTCTTGGTAAGCTAGTAGTCTGCGCAGTTTCTCCATGTGACCTTCAGCTCCATGAGAGACGTGGTGATTTGTTATGCATTACTGTGGGAGGATGAGGAAGATGGGAGACTTTCCAGGATCACACAGGTTGGTGTGGCATGAGCAAATGTAACCCATGGTGTCCAAATGCCTTGCATCGATCACTCATATCCAGGGTTATGACTGTCCCCAGACCTAGGCTATTATCAGGGTGGGGAGAAATAAGGTCAGAGGTCAAAGAAGGCACACGGGATCAGACACAGCTGAATTCGACTCTGACTTTTGGTGCTGGCTGGGGTTTTGGGCAAGTTGCTTCTCTTCCCTGTGTCTCTGGTTTTCTCAGCCCTCCAGGTCATACACTGACCTCACTGTGTGACTCCGAAAGTCTAGATTATGAAGAACTATCCAGGGGCTGAGGTGGTGGTTTAATCAGTAAAGTCCTTGCCACACAAGCAAGAGGATGTGAGTTCAATCCCCCACTCCTACATGAAAAGATAGGTATAGTATGTGTATTGTGACCACAGCACCTGAGAGGCAGAGATAAAAGGATTCCTAGGGCTTGCTGGCCAGCAGTCTAGCCCAATCCACAGTCAGACACTATCTCAAAAAATAAGATTGACAGCTCCTGAAGAGTAGCATTAGAGGCTTATCTCTACACTGACACATGCACACACACACACACACACACACACACACACACACACACACACACACCTGCTCAGATATAGCATCTGCTATATGAAGGATGATGAGTAGCAGGCACATTTATTGCACAGGAGCTCCCATGCCTCCCCATGGAGCCCTCAGCAGACATAACTAATTGATCACTGCATTTCCTCTTGCTTAATGTGGACATCGCTCCAAGTCTTTCTTAGTTCTGGATGCTCTAGGAAGCTGTTCCTGTGTAGCAGAGGACATGCTAACACCTGTCCCCTCTACCCCTCTACCATTTGCTGAGAAGATTTTGCTACAGAGATGGGCGTAGGGAATGAGTGAGGTCCTGAGTGAATTAATGCACATTGTTTGACATGAGCCAGTCACAGGAAATTGGCAAAGCCTTCCCAATAGCATCAGGCTCAGAGTTGGCAAAGTCTTTCTTTGATCTGAGCAGAAGTTAGCAACTGCAGCTTCCTCCTCCTGGATGTTTATAGCCTCAGACTACTTACCCACAGACACTTCCTGCTGAGGCGAACCCCTGTCCTTACGCTTCACGTAGTAATAAACACTCTGAGATTATGTACTGCTGCAGAAGCTGGAGCCACTCCCTCAGAAATGCATCCAACCTACTGACCATAGCTTTTTCATACATTTGTCTGTCCTTTTGTCATTCCTTCCCTGCCCCTGGTCAGGTTATGTCCAACATGCTCTGGAGGTGCAGATGGGCATTTCCAGGAAGGGCTGGAGCTTGGGCACAGTGAAACAGGAAATCAGAGGAGCATGTCGAAGGAGCCTGGTTTGGTACTGAAGGAACCTTGGGCAGTGTTGGAAGTACTTAAGATCTGGTTGAAGGCATGGTTTGTGGAAAGATCAAAGGGCAAGAATTATCCTGCCAGGGCAGGCTGGGCTTCAAGAAATTTCCTAAACATATCCTTCTCTATCCACAGAGGTTTGGGGTATGTGCCGCTATTGACTAAGCTTTACATGTAAGGAGACAGAAGCTGGGAAAGGCGATGGTTAAGAATGTACAAAGTTGGTTTGGGCTCCCGACTCTACCAGATGCTATGGCTGCCCTTCCCTATCAGCCCCAGAGTCTCTCTGAGCAGGCTTGGGGCAGCGCTGGGTGATCTGACCCATGCCAGCAAGCAGAGCAGTTAGCCTGGGGAGAACCTGGGCAATAGGCTTCAGGGAATAGGAAAGGGTGGCCCTCCTGGTTCTTCCAGGTCAAGGCAAAAAACAGGGTCCTAGAGATACTTCAAAGTCCTTGACTTGCTGCCAGGTTCAGTGTGACCGCTGGAGTTCTCATGATCAGCTTCGAATAACAGTCCGTTTTAAAACTCAGAAGTTCTGAAGTGCAAAGACCAGTCCATTTGGCCTCTGTTAGAAATCATATGTGTTGCAGGGAAGTGGTGGCTCACGCCTTTAATCCCAGTGTTAAGGAGGCAGAGGCAGGAGAATCTCTGTGAGTTCAAAGCCAGCCTGGTCTACAGAGCGAGTTCCTGGACAGCTAGGGCTACACAAAGAAACCCTATCTTGGAAAAAGCAAAAATAACAAACAAAAGAAATTGCATGTGCTGTGGATGATGGGTTTGCAGAGTCAGGGGTGATAGTGGGCAGGACCTGAGCATGGACTGCTGGCTGGTTCCTAGTTCTTCCAATCCCTGGAGCATTTGAATTTCAGGATCTCACAACAGAGGACAGAGTAGAGGTATGTGTCACTCCCTGTTACCCCTTTTCTTGGTATCACCTCAGTTAACCTCTGAGCCTTTGTGGACCCGTTTCCCCACCTATGGCTGAGACTGAGAATGAGATCTGTGAAACCTTCAGCAGTACCCTCCCAGAGCCTTTGAAGACACCTATCCCTGGCCCTTGCCTCATGTTCACAGCCGAGGAAGAAGCAGCTCCTTCAAGGGCCCTTGAGTCTCTTGCACACTAAACAAAGTGAGCAGACTGATTTATGGAGTCAGCTCTTGATCCCAGAGTCTGACCTTCAAGCTCAGCCTCATCGTCCCAACCAAAGATGGTGAGCAGGAACTGCTGGCAAGGCCATTGCCAGGGGCAGAAAGGCTTCCTTCAGGCCTGAGTGGGGAATCCAGCCAGTTCATGTGAACTCCTAGGTGCTCATAGACACACAGACACACAGACACACACAGACACAGACACACACACACACACACAGACACAGATACACACACACAGACACAGACACACAGACACACATACACAGACACACAAGCAGACAGACAGACACACACACACACAGACACACAGACACACACACAGACACACAAGCAGACAGACAGACACACACACAGACATACACAGACACACACACACACAGACACACACACACACACAGAAACACACAGACACACAAGCAGACATACACACACACAGACACAGACATACACACACACAGACACACACAAAGACACACACACAGACACACAGACACACACACAGACACACAAGCCGACAGACAGACACAGACACACACCCTGACACACAAGCAGGCAGACAGACAGGCATACACACACACACACACACACACACACACACACACACACACACACACTGGGAAGGGGAAACGAGTCGGGAGAGGAGCTACATCTAGTAGGGAGAAGGAAGGATAGAGGCCATGGTCAGAGTGGACCTTGAACAGCATACTTCTCCACGCCTGGGCTGGAGCAACTCCAAGCTTAGAGGTGTTATCTGCAGGCTCCATCACAGGCAGTGGGAGCCACAGTTAAATTCGAGCATGCATCCACACTCCCCACAAGCACCGACATTTTCCATCCCTTTTATGGATTTCTGAGGAATGATAAAAAGCAGCTGTTTTGGCTTGGGAGCCTGTGAGAGATGGAAAGGTGGACTAGCCTTCTCCAGGGAAATCAGCGCCTGCTTATTTGTTTTGCCCCCCAGACTTCTCTGCCGGCACCAGGACATGTGTGTCCACACCTTCCCTCACCGCCCTGTATATTTTTGGGGGGAGATTTCTGTAGACATCCGAGCCTCCTGGCAATAGGACCTCAGTCAGGGTCTATGCTTCCCTTCCCTCTCTTGAGAAGCAGAGGTCTTAGACCCCTGTGTCCGGTAGGACACACGGCATGGTTAAATGGTATGCTGTAGGCCATGCGCTGGCACAGTAATGTTACCTGCCAGGCATTTTTGCTTGCCTTTCCAAAGTTCTGTGGGTTAGAGCTTTCTTGTAAAGCAAATGGCCAGACTACTGTTCCCAACCTGCTCTTGATGTTTCTATTCTCTTTACTCTGGATAATCTTGGCCTTCATAGACCCTTAGGTGCTCAGGCTCGTAGGCCAATGGGGCCTCACAGCAACCTTAAGACAGAGTTGTAGTGTTGTTCCATGGGTGGTACCATGAAAACAGGACGGTCTCACTCAAGAACCTGCCCCCAATGCTTGTGGATTAGAGTAAGGAATTTCAGGTGGGCCATGGAACCCTGGGCCAGGAATTCCCCAGCAATACCACCTTCTGCAGCACTCATGCTTTGGAAGGGCTGCAGCCGAGGCTGGCAGAGTGCCTGTTTGGCTCAGTACCTACCTGTGTCTTACTTTCTGGGGTAGGTTTCATTTCATGTGCCTGTGACCTTAACACTGGGGAGGGGGTGTCAGGGGAAATCATTATATCCAGGCAAGCCTGGACTGCATAGTAAGACCCTGTCAAAAAAACCCAACAACTAAGAATGTAGCTTAGGAGCAGGGCACTTGACTGGTATACACAAGGGCCTGGGTTTGATGGTGCCCACCTACATCTACACTCTGAATCATCAAGGATTCAGGTAGCAGAAAAGTAGCCATGAATGCACACTGCATGTCTTTTGTCCCCCAGAATCCCAACTTCTCACCCTCAGCAGGGGAACATGTTACTCTTTCAGCCTACCCACCCAGAGATCCTGCTTCATAATGAGCAGGCAAGGCAACCTTCACCCCAAACAATACTCCATGGATACTTGTCAGCATCAGCAGCCTCCCTCTTTGGATGCTTTGGAATGTTAATATGTGTTCAGAGCTGTGAGGACATGCAGGGTGGAGCTTTGTCCCTGGAACTCTAGGCACCTGTGAGTTTAAGTGGTTCCCTTCTTGGGACTCTGCAGATGCAGCAAAGTTAACAATCTTGAGATGAGATCATCCTGGATGCGGGGTGGGCCCTAACACCAATGACTGGCATCCTTATAAGGAGAGGTAGTTTTGAGACACCCAGTCAGAGAAAGGCCCATGAGGATGGAAGGAGAAGGGAGGATGTGCTGATTCCTGAAATGCCAAGGACCACAGCAGCCACTAGAAACTTGAAGGAAGGAGCCAGCTAGGGCTTTTGCCCAAATCCTCTAAAGGGGGCACAAGCTGTATAGGATTTCAATGCCTTGATTGTGAACTTGAACTAAGAGAGAACAGCTTTTGGTTTAAGCCACAAAATTTTGGTAATTTGTTTCACTAGCTCAAGAAAACCAGTATACTGCACAAAGAATAAACACTTCTAAACAGACTGTCCTTGTGTTTGAGATGTTTTCAAGTTGTGTGGCATGTGATAAACCTTTTGATGGAGCCAGAGTTCCCCAGAATGCCAGGGTACAATGAAGAAGGAGATGACCCATGAGGTAGGTGGCCTGCTGGGAAGGAGGCTAGGCAACTTAGCCTTTTTGTACTGTTAGGAGGTAGCTGTTAGGGTTCTGCGCATGTGCATTTGTGTTGGTGTTTGTGTGTGTGTGTGTGTGTGTGTGTGTGTGTGTGTGTGTGTGTGTGTGTGTTGGGGAGGGACAGGAGAAACAGAAAAGAGGGAGACCAGATCATTCAGCTTCCTTAGAGACCCCAGTGGGCCCTGGAGCTCTGCTTTACTCAGGAGCAGGGGCTCTGCAGAGGGCAGGCCTGATGTCCAGGGATATCAGAGCAGAATTACTCCTCTCTGTCCAAGAAAGGAGTCAAGGAGATAATACCTTAGCCCAGAAATGCTGGTCAAGGAGGCTCGGGGTAAAACACATAGAGGGAGTGGCCAGGAACCTTCTTGGAACATCCTGCAGGACTTCCTTGCCCAGGAGAGTGGATTTGGCTTTGTGAGGCTGGTGGTAATGGGGGACCCTACATGGTCATTAAGCAGGTATGGTGAACTGCCCTGAAGAGTATGTGATGTGGCAATGGGAATGGGGATACTAGAGAGTGGTGACCAGGGCGAGCAGTGGGCTATGGCAGAAGCGAGGGTGCCTGGACTCGTACTATAGGGCTCAGTCAGAGGCAGAGAGATGATTCTGCTGTTTGGCAAATTCTGAAGTGCTTTGTAAGCAAATCAGTGGAGGGGGCAGATGGGAGTCTAGATTGTCACTCTTGCTCCAGAACCTGCTTGTGGCTTCAGGGTACTCTTTCTATGAGGTAAGCTAAAAGTGAGGCTCAGTCTGCTAGGACCCTACAGATTCATGGACAGCCATGCACAGACCATACTCATGTGCTCACATACATAGGCAGCTAGATTCAGATAGCCACGTGTGCACAATACCCACATGCACAAATACATACATGCAGACAAGTGAATGGATAGCCATGCACAAACCACATTCATCTGCATACACATCCAGGCAGACACATAAAAGGCCATGTATAGAACATACTCATGTGCTTACACACGCATCTCCACAGACAGGTGTGTAGAGAGTCACATATAGATCACACACACCCACGTGCACATACATACACAAACTGAGGAATAGAGCCCATCTACATTCTCAGATACTCACAGTGGCACACACACTTGTGTTACATTTAGCTGCATGTAAGAAATGTACATGGATTAGTGCACATAGGGGCACCTGAGGACATAGATGTGCACACATAAGCACCCATAGGCTCCTGTTTCCTAATCCTCTGCTCTCCACCTCTCACTACCTTCCACTTCCTCTTTCTCCTCTCCCTCCTCTCTCTCTCCCCATAAACTCTGGTTCAAGTTCACTGGACTCCTTCCTTCTGTCCTAGAAGGTGCTTAAAAAGAGGACAAAAGTCCAGAGACCCAAAGAGCCACAGGCATGGCAGAGCTAGATGGGGCAATGTCGACTGTCATGAAAGGACAGGTGCCTGGTGAGACTGACCCTAAGACACTTGGAGAGATAGAGAGGACATAACTATGTGACACAGGTACTCAGGAACACACACACAGATACACATGCATGTGGATGCACAAGATCCACACTGTCACTCACATATAGCGAGCGCGCGCGCACACACACACACACACACACACACACACACACACACACACACACACAAGCACACAGTCATGGACATGCAGAGACATTCCCCTACACAATCTCGTACATTCCAGTACTCACAGACAGACAGACAGACACATAGCCAACAGAAAAAAGCTACATCCAGGAGACACCCTGACACAGAGACACACAGCCAGGCTGATGTAGGGATAGAGGAGGAGGACAAAGAGGCTTTGAGCACAGCCCGCCTGCTCCAGAACCCAGACATCACAGCTTTGCAGCCCCCCTAGGAGCCCTCCGCAACGCCAGGAGAAATTCCTGGGATATTAGCTAAATTCAGACACAAACATTCCTGTCTTCCTCTCCAGATGTACTGCTCATGAAAGCCACAGAGCCCTTAGGCTTCTGTCCAGCCTTCACCTTGGCCCCCTCCCTGGACTACTAGGAATGCTGCCTGGTGACTTGGCTCGAGAGAGGGTACAGAAGTTTGCAAGGGTCACACTGGGGTGGGGGCACTGATGGCTCAGGGCTCTATACATAGCTGGGGAGTGGTTCTGGTGGGTGGCTGTGGTTAGGCAGATAAGGGGCTCCCTGAGATAGGGTAGGGATGCTGCTGAGAGATGGACTGGCAGGGTACTGGAGTGCTTTGAGAGTTCTGGGCACAGGCTAGAAGCCCTGAGTTCAAACTCACATCCAGGCCAGAAGGCTCAGCTCAACACAGGGTCTCTCTCTGTAAAGCTTGGCCTTTGCTCCTATCCCTGTGGCCACACAAGCCACCTAACAAAAATAGAGTGTGCCATGCATGGCTCTGTGCTGGCTACTCCCTCTGTCTGGGACATCTATCCCTCAACTCTGTAGTTAATGGTCCCTTTCTCAGACAAGTGTCCTCCTCACCCTCCCTTAGTTTACTGTTGGTTCTTCATGTTACTGTTGACTACCCAAATAGCTAGACCAGAAGCTCTTTGAGGAAGGACAGCGATCTATTTGTCAGAGTCAGAGGTCATTGTGTGGCAAGTGTTCAGCAACAGTAGGGCCTGGTGTGCATGTGCCACATTGAAGTCTGGGTTGAAATTGCATTTTTTCCCACAAGGGTCCTGTGATAAGAAAGAGAGATGATGGATATGAAAGGGCTTTGGGGACCTCTTCTCTCCCTTTCTTAGAGAATTTCATGACATTCTTTTTAGACCCCGGGGAAAGCTCAGGGACAACCCATACTTAGACAGACAGGGTTCTTTAGTCATGTCCCTGGAAGTTCTAGGTGTCTTAAAAGTTCCTTGAATCCTTCATGACTGCAAATGACTACAAATTCTACTGTTCTGAGGAGCAAACCATGTTACCTTGTAAAACCATTGAAATACCTGCCATTCACTGTCAAAGTAAAGAGGGGTTCAGCCAGATCTTTCTTAGAGATACCATCAGCCCTACAAGACAGTTGTCTCCAGATCCAAGTCAGCAAAACATTGTCATATGTTACTATGAGGATGCTAAGACCAGAGGACGCTGGCTCTGAGACACTCTGAGATGAGTTTTATATTCTCAATCTATTGCAGCAGCTCATGTTCCCAGAGAGCCCCATCTTCCTCAAAGGACAGTAGCCACCCCTGTCTACTCTGTCTCCTGTGTGGTAGGTTATCACATGTGATTTCATGTTGCCAACCCCCTAGTCCACATTCTTTTATGAAGAAAGTGGCTCACCTACACATAACATCCCTGGAATGAAATAGTAAATAGCACCTGTGATGCTGATGGTTCCCAGGATGATGTGAAGTCCCAGGAATTTGTTGGTGACCATGTGGTGGGAGTTTGCAGATGTGGGTAGATGTGCTGGGCCTGAGACATGGGCCCATCTGCCTTTTGCCTGGACAAGGCCTGCTTTACAAGAGGCAGCTCATTATGCTGGAGATAGATGTCCTGTCGCAAAGTGTTTAATATTCTGCTCCTGATTGCATTAGCAGATACAGACAGCTGTTTATCCTCACATTCTCCTGTTGACGTCCTTGGCAGGACGTACTGGGCAGCTACAGGTGCTTCCTGGTGGCCTCTTCAGAAATCTAGGACCACATTGCTGTCTCTGCTCCTCCAGCTCTCCAGGGAGAGAGATGAGGAGATGTCGCACTCCATCAGCAAACAGGGACCTGTGTGTGGCCTCCCGAAGGTTCAAAGTGATCAGCACTGAGTCATGTCTTTCTAGCTGCCGGAGGAAGCCTTCCTGTTGAGGAAGTGCTAGCCATCAAGCCATTTGATCTTCTTAGTGGCTTTTCAAGGAGGGGTTGTTAATATTGTTCCCATGATGCATAGCAGGGAACCAGTGGTGGGAGATATAGCTTTGTTCATATATTCATGTATTCATTCATTCATTCATCATTCATTCATTCATTCATTCATTCCTTTATCAGTCTTCTTGGTAGCAGTGGCATTGTGAAAGGTAGGGACATTGAGATGAACAAGACCCCGTCAGTACACTTAGGGACTCATGTCCAGCACAGAACGGAAGTGATGGTGGCACAGCTACCCTTGGGGTGTCTGCCTACCAGGAAATGCTTGCTTCATGAAGTGCTGGTTCCGAGACCCACATCAGCCTCAGCTTTAGAGTGCATGAGAGGGTTGCCCCCATCTTGGTTTTGAGGCTGGAAAATTTCCATCTGAATTCTGTTTGAGTCACTTGTTTCTTCCTCTGACCCCACCATACCTCACCCCACTGCCAGGTACCATAGATGTTTGTGCCAGCTCTGTTCCTTGCCCATGCAGTCACCATGCCTGTTTCCAACTTTCTGAAATCCTACTAGAGTCACAGTGTTGTTTGGGCACCAGTCTAAAGTACCAGGTGACATCCATCTTCACTGTAAAACAGTTGAGGAAATCCTTGTCTCATTTGAGAGAGACCTCTCTTGGCCTTCCATGTCCCCCAGAAGTGACTAGTCCGAGGTCTGAGTCCACGAGGTTCTCTTCTTGGGGGGCTGCAGAACAGAGGGAAGAGTCCCAGTGAACTCACTTTTTCCTGACCTGAAAGTATGTGGGTGAGATGTTGGGGGCAGCAGCAGCCATGGTTTGACCATGTGGTGACAGATAAAACTAAACCAACCAACCGACAAAAAGATAGATCATCTGTAGAGGTGGGCAGAGCAGAAAGAGGTTCGTTCAGGTTTCTGAGTGTCATGTGGCCTCCCAAGACCACCCTGGAATTCTAATGGGGCAAGAAAGGCATGCTCTCCTACTTCTCTGCCTCTTGCACTGGACACATGGTGATGGACACTCAGTGTGTTGCATTTCCTTCTTTCTTGCCTGGTGCTCCGTCCTATGGTCTTGCTAGGCAAACTGCAGCTCAACTGTGAAGACTGAGACAGTAACTTCACCCACAGAATTCATTGCCTCCTCCTCTGAGCATCCATCGTGTACCCCTAACACACTTTACTTTTTGCAGTCTTCAGCTCAGGGGAGTCTCTCTGCATCTTTTCCTGTCTGTGGAAGCCCTGGGAGGAGGGGCTGTGGTAGTTCAGGTAACAATCAAGGTTGGAGGAAGTGGGCTTCTGGGACACTGAATGCAGGTGGTGTGAGCAAAGCCTGTTGTGTGCTCACTGGGCCCTTGCTGTCCTTGTGAACTGTGATGGAGCATCCTGACATTGCTGTTGGGAAAAAGAAGTCAGAGAGGTGGGGACTGTAGAGGGAAGCCCATAGGCCTGTGCAACTTTTTCCAGCCCAGGCCCAGGCTGCCTAGGCTTTGCAAGGTGGTAGGTGGCAACCCAGGTGCTCAGCCCCAGGCAGTGAACAAACCCTGTTTGTCCTGGTTTGGACACCCTGGAATGGGGTCAGAGACCATTTTCTCCATGCAGCTGGGACTGGGGCTGCAGCCCATCAGAAGAACATGACCCAGGCAGAGCCTGTTACAGAATGAAGTCATGAGGAAAAACATTCAGGCAGAACAAGACTGTCTTTCTGCAAACGACCCTCCAGTTGCCAGCAGCTCTGGATCACCCTGCTTCTCACCTCTCATGACCTGCCCACACAAGTGCCTCAGAGCTGCTTACATCACCCAGCAAAAAGAAATGTTTCAGAGACCTATTTATAAGGGCAAGGGATCTAGTACTCCACCTCCTTGTATAACTGGGGATGCTACCTATCTACCAGGCTGACAGCATCAGCCTCCTGCAGCTCCATGTGCCTAGAAGCCCAGATGCTTAGGGATTTGGGGAAAAAAAGAATTACCTGAGAAATGAATACACTCATGCTTTCAACTGGTATTTGGTTGAGTAGTTAGCTTGTTTCTCTGATCATTGTGCTGGCCTTGGGTTATACCTACAGATAGAGGAAATGCTATGGGTGAGGGTGGAGTGGAGGCTGGGCTCCTCATTAGGCAACAACAGGGTGATGAGAGTAGCATCACCTAAGAGAGAGCTACAAAGGACCTGCTTCTGGCTCCCATTCCTGTAAGGTGTTTCTCGTCAACACCATGGGCTCCACATGTGGGGACATGGTGGGCACCCAGCTCCTAAGGCCTGTGCTGGCATTTCGGCCTTGGCTGTTCTGCTTGGTGTACGGATGGCCTCAGTGATACAGGCTGCCACTGCATAGAAGTGTGGACAAAGTTGTGTGGGGCTGACAAGGCAAAAGCCGGAGTGCTGGCCAAGGAGGTGACCTTGAAGGATGACCACCACAGGCTGCTGCTCAGGAGGTAGAGGGACAGATCTGGGGCTCTGGGCACATGTGTTGAGGGTCCAGAGCACATGCAGGGTTGTCCAACCTTTTAACACTGCAGCACAACCTTGTGACACTACCTTGCAGTTGAACTTACCCCCATCAGAATTAACAACAACAACAAAAATCCAAAAGGCTTTAAGCATGTTTATCATTTTCTTTTGGACTGTATTCTTAGTTAGCTTGGCTGCATGTGGCCCACGGGCCATGGGTTAGACATGCTTGCAAGTGGCAGTTAGTAGGCCAGGGCAGCAGACTCTGGGGCCCCGGTGGTGTGAGGCAGATTTCACTTTGGAGAGAATGCAGAGATTGCTAAGTCTTGATCTGGTGGGAATGAGGTGGGGTATCCCAGTTTCTTTTAGTTGTCCCTGTCTGAATGCATGCTACAAAGCTGTACACAAACATCACAGAACATGGGTCCTCAGCCCCTGTTTAGAACTAGAGACTAGAGCCCTGAAGCACAAAGACCTCTTAGGAGGTCCTGCCTGCTTCAGAAAGAGAAAGACACCTTGGAGAATAGAGACTAAGCAGTTGGGAAGAGTGACCAGGAACAAGGAGCCCTGATGGCTCTAGGAAGAGAAGTAGGGGTCTGTTGATATTTGGGGCACTGAGGTAATTTGCTAAGTTACTTCTTCAAATGCAATATCAAAAGAACTCAAAATGGCAGCAACATAAAGACATAAATCCAGGTACAGGGTCCCAGGCTGGGATGGCAGCTCCTTGAGTGTCAGAGACTCAGGCCTCTTCTGTCTTGTTGCTCTGCCATCTTTAATAACCAGCTGTGATTGCCTGGTCCAAAATGACTGCTCCAATGTAAGCCTCATTCACTAAGAGGCACCCCACTTAAAGGGCAGAGGGAAAAGCGCAAAAGGTAGCATGTTTATTCATTTCAAGGTTTTCCCTTTGTATTTTGTACATCTTAGTTAGCATCTTAGTCACAAAGCTTAGAGACAACACAATATTTAGCTGAAAGGGAGGCTGGAAACTTCAGGCTTGCCACATACCCAGCTAGACTATCCTCTATTGTGGAAGAGGGGAGAAATTATCTGAGTGGGGCTTTTCTGAGCTTAATAGCTCTCATTTGCAAAATATACTTTGCAAATATTCATATTTACTTTTCATCAAGTAAATGAGAAATATGATCCATCCTCTCTCAACCATACACCATGCCTCCCCCCTGGGGGGGACCTCTGGTACCCCAATTTGGACTGGGTTTTCCCCCACTGTGGAGGTAGATGTTGGAAACTTCTGGGAATGATCTCTATGGGGCCCACTGAGTGTTTCTGGGATGTGAATTCCATTAACATACACCTTCATGTGTCTGCTACACTAAAAAAAAATTGTGAAACCACTGCTTGGCCCTTGGTACCCATGTTCTGCCATCCCCATGTACAGCTTTACCGTGAGCATTTAGACAGCCCCAAGGACAACTGAGAGAGGCCACTGCTCACAGGGATGGGGGGGGGGGTGGCTATTATCACTGGCTTTCCTCTTTGCTTCTGGCCCTGGCTGGGTGTAGAGTTGGCTAGGTGTGCATGCCTGGCACACTCTACCCAGTGTCTCCCCTGCAGTCCCCAAAGCTCCCAGCCAGAGGCCAGCTAGGATTTCAGAGGCACAAGTGGGCTGCTGTGCTGGCCTGCCAGGTGAGTAGAACAGAGGCGCATTAACCAGCATTGCTCTGCAGATCAGCTTTCCTTTCCCGGCGACAGCTCAGACCCAGAGCAAATCTGTCTCTCTCCAGAGCCAAGGGTTTGGGACCGTTGTGAATGAAGGGTTTTATCCTGCAGCTAGTAGTCTACCCTGCACGGTGCCTGATGCCCATGCCAGGGTTGGCATGGGAGGTCGGCTGGAGGAGGAGTGGGTGGCTGGAGGAGAATAAGGCTCCCCCACTGCTATGACCACCCAGGCTGAGAAGAGGGCGACAAGCCTTGGGGCTTGGAGAAGTCAGAGGAGGTGGACACTTGCATTGATTAGGCCACCACGGGTTCTCAAGTGTAGCTGGTCTAAATGTCTTTATGGCCACTGTTGGGCTAGACTTCTGGGGGCAGCAGCACCCCCATATGCACCTTGCTTGCACAGAGCAGAGCTAAAAGGGTTGCACCCAAGGCTGGGGAGGGGGAGGGGGAAGAAAGAGTGGCTAGTCACCTCCACCTCAAAGTGCTACTGAGCTCCTTGGAATGGGCACCAGTAGGCAAGGGATGAGCAGAGAGAGGGGCCACTTGGGCCATTACTCAGAAGGGGAGTTGGGGAGGAGCAAAGCTGGGACCAGAAGCAGGCAGGGGCTGTAAGGAGAGCTCAGGGAGAACTTGGACCATGAGAGGGACTAGGGCTGGGTGCAGGGGCAGCCTCTGTTCAGGCCAGGCAACAGGACTCATGCCTCAGCGTGATGACAGAACTGGCCTGCTGATGGGCCATCCTGTTTCAGATCCAGTTCTTTCCTGCCCAGAGTCAGGGGAGGACTTGGTGCTTTCCACCTGTGGTTACAGCTGTTGAGCCAAGAATGGAAGCCAGTGAATAACAGAGTGTGTGTGGGTGTCTGACTACCAGTTTAGAGCCTCTGTGCATACCTTCTATACGTTCCAACTCGAAAGCATATGTTTGTCTCTTGTCTGGCCAGATTGCCTACAAGCTAGACTGAGTCCTACCACACTGAGAGTGACTCAGATACATTGTCTCTTACCAGGAGCCTGCAGGGTGTTAAGCCCTGAGTTGGGGGGCAGTAGGCACAGGGGGACACAAACCCCCTCTCTTCCTGTGCTCTGGAGCCCTTATCTGGTCACATGGCTTCTAGTCACTGTGAGCTTCCTAAATCAGTCAGTCATCTCTCAAGTTCCCTGCTTGGAGTATTCCTAGAAGAGAGAGGTCTGAATCACCAGGGGATGAAACAGGCCCAGAGATACTGAGTAACCCATGCAGGGTCACACAGCAGGGGTGTGTGGGAGTGCCTTTTAAATCCATTTACCTGACTCATGCCTGCCTGTTTCCTGGAGCAAGCCCATGCTTTCTCCTGCAGAGGGTGTGAAGACTGCTGGGGTGGCCTAAGACCCTTCAAGTGGTTATTGTGGTACACAGTACTCAGTCACTTCTGGTGAAGTGTACAGCAGGCCACCCAGAGTCAGATTTCTCCTCCACACCAGCAGCAGCTCTGTGGAGGGTTCTCAGGTGTAAGCCAGGCTGCTCCTCGTCCTCAAGGAACACAAAGACCCATATGGAATAGGTGAAAAGTATGTGAGATGTGATCCCCAAGCTGGAGAAACCTCGGTGCACACTTGGCAGGATGCCTTGGGGTGAGGCCTTCTCAGACCCTCAGGATTTTCATCTGAGAAAGGCCTCCAGCAGCTCCTCACCCATTGCACTGTTAGAAGAGGCAGCCTGGCTGAGCATTGTCCACATCTCCTGACTCTATGCCCCCAACCTTTTCCTCAACATGGCTGACTTCCCCACATAGCCAGTGTCCTGAGGAGGAGAAGCCAGGATTGCATTGTTGCTCTGGGTTTGGCAGTGACCTTCTGCTCCCAGGAGCATCTTGCTTCACCAGCAAGTGGAGAAATCATGAATCTGGACTGGTTCTTACAGGACCAGCAGGGAGTTCCCTGCCACCTCCAGTGCAGACTTCACAGTAAAGAACTCTGTTGGAGGAAATGAAAAGCGGGTGACTCATCAGCTCCTAATGACACTAGACAGCCTGGAGACCACTCGCTCCCCCACTCCAGGACACTGTAGGGGTGGCTTGCTTTTCAAGACTCTGTCCTTAGAGCCTAGGATCTGGCTTCCACCTAGAGTTTGTCAAGCCCTGGCCCTTCACAGGAACACTAGCTAATGCCACCACAAAGCAAGGGAATGAAATATTCATCTGAGGCTGGAGGACAGAGGCCACTGTGTCCCCAGGAAAAGTGGAGGTCTACATTAAAGACACACACAGACCCAGACAGAATTACGTGCCGGAGCAGCAGACATTCCCAGGCTTGCACACAGCATATTTGGGAAACAGACAACCTTCAACATGCTCAGAAATATGTGCCTGAACCCACACATGGAGCACCCTCCTACATGCCCACATGTGAGATCACATAGGTGTGGACATAAAGCCAACTATGTGTGCATACCTCAATGTGAGGTTATGTGTTTACAATGCACATGCCTGCAGAACTTCACCACATATGCACACATATGAAATCACACCACACACACACACACACACACACACACACACACACACACAAATGCACACACAGACTGCCCCCTACACATGCATGTAGCAATCTGAGCTATCTCTGGAGCCTCACAACATATACACGAACACACCCATATATATACATATGTACATACATACATACATACAAACTCTTCTCACTATCGTAACTAAAAGTAGTATCTTAGTTGATGTGCTGGGAGAAGAGCCAACTGGCCTTCACTCCTGGACACGTCACTTGCTTGCGCCTCATGATCCAAGAAAGCTTTGTTCCACAGGGCACACAGCAGACACGATGCTGGAGAAGTGTGACTCAGAGGTGAGTTACACAACTTGGTTCTACCCAACTATTCAACCCAGGATGGGGAGGAGGAGGGAAGCTTGCCAGTGAGAAAGCTGAAAGTCTGCCACACTTCTGGAAGCTTCCAGAGTCTCAAGCTGGAGGAGGCTGAGGCTCCCAGAGGGCAGCATGCGTAGGTTGTTCTGCGTCACTGACACGATTGCTTGTTCACGATGACACAGTGCTCTTTCGTCAGAGGGAGGGAGGCTGTAGAATGTCTCATTGGAGCTTGAACTATCTGCCCACCTGCTCCTGCCATCTGGCCTGCTGCCCAGGGACACCCTCACATAGAGGGTGCTGGGCACATGCCATGAAGTGGGCACAGACGTGAGCTTTATCTGCTGATGTGATCATGTTCCTGACTGTTCTAGAAGCCTTCTATGAGCTTCAAATCACACACACACACACACACACACACACACACACACACACACACACACAATGCTCACATTGTTGGGACCACTAACCAAGGATTACTAACTGGGTGACAGAGAGCTGGTTGCTGCAGACTCTCCCAGTCTATGAAAGAGGCAGGCAAAGGTCAAGAAACTAACACAGCTGCTCCCTGCGGGGCACTTTCACTGGTTTTGGAAGGTGAGGTTGGCTAAAAAGAGGTTATGCCTGTGTGGGGATGGGTGGAGATATGGGGAAGAGTTGAATTCTGAGCAAATACCACACACTTCCTTACACAAAAAAGCAGAGACCAGGGACCACCAGTATACTGCAGTCCCTAGATCAGAAACTCTGTCTACCTCCTGCTATTGAAAATAAAACTTTATTGAAACTCAGCCACATTCATTTGTTTTATGTACTGCTTAGGGCAAAGAAGTCACAAAATGGCCCCAAAAGCTCAAAATACTTACTGTTAGAATCTCCCCAGAAAATGTTCGGTCACCCCTGTTCTAGATCCCTTAATACCCCTGAATACTGGAACCCATTGGAAAATTTCAGAACCAAGCACAAAATATCTAGATCCAGTATAAATCCAGAATGCAGCATAGGTTTCTAGAGCTCCCTGGCAGCCTGACATGTGTATTAGGGATTTAGAAGTTTCCAGCAAGCTTTTGCATCCATTATCCGATTTAATCCCCCAACAAGCCTGTGTGAGGTTAATGGTAATTTTATCCCAATTTTGCAGATGAAAAACTAAGACAAAGAGAAATTAAGGGGCTTGCTGAAGACCACATGTCGGGAGATAACTGAGCCCCAGCAGCCTGAGTCAAAAATTCCAGGCTCTTTACACTGCATCATGGGGCAGATGTTTCACACATTCTGCTACTAAAGTCACCCCACTGCCTACCCTCCATTTCTCCCTCACCCTTCTAACATCCCTGTATCCACTGTAGAAGGCTTTTGTCCATTGGGCTACATACACTGTGTGTGTGTGTGTGTGTGTGTGTGTGTGTGTGTGTGTGTGCACGCGTGTGTGAGTTTGTGGTCACATTTCCTTTATGCATGTGTTTCCTGTGTGGGTGAGCCCTGGGGATGTTAATGAACAGTGACAGATAATCTCTGATTGGCTGGCGCTCATGAAGAATCAGTGGACCAGGTAATTCTGACCCACATCTTAACAGCACTATCTAAGAAGGCTCCTGACTATTCAGGCTAGAGCCTGCTGTCTCCCCTTGGGGTCTGGGGGAGTCCTACTATGTCTACTCATCTTCTGGGGACCCAGACTGGGCAATATGACCCCCCTTCTGAACACAAAGGCTGCAGAGCCCTTGCTCACTGATGTATCAGGGAGCTGTTCTTAATGCAATTACAACTCATTTATTAGATACCAGAGTGTAGCTGTGTTATGTCAGGCTCACCCTTCAGGCACCTGCTCCTTGCCACACATGTGCGTGCACACACACTCATTTCTGGCAGCTCCATGCGCCATCACCAGAGCTCTGTGTGCTGTGGATAGCACATTTAGCTGGTTAAAATATAATATACGACGGGATCATATTTAACAAGGAAAACAGGGCCCGAATGGACAGAGGAGCAGTGTGGCTGTGTTGCCATGGAAACGCCTTGTTCGGAATTTCCTGACTCCTAGGAGATTACATTTTCAACCTTAATGCTGTATTAACATAAGCTTTGGCACTTAATGTGTCTGTTTTTCACCTCCCCTCTCTCTTTTGCTTACAGGCAAAGGAAAGCAGGGAGGAGAGACTCCCAGGAGGAGATGAGAGAGGCTGCACTTCAGGATCCAGCACAAACCAGCCCCTGCCAGGGCGAGGTGTTCCACGCTTTCCAAAGCGCATCACATCCATTATCTCTGTGACCCAGAGACAGGCCTGCCAAGCGGGCTTGTGTGAGGTCACTGTGCCCTGTGTGTGCTGCCCTCCAAAGCCTCTCGCATGCATTCCTTCCCCTCTGTCGCACCTCGGCCCTTATCATCTCTCCTGGGTGAGGCAATAGGTTTCTGCTCCTCTCCCGCTCCCAGCCTGTGCCCTCTAGCCGCCTGAATGATCATTCTGCACCACAAATTTGTTCATTCTGCAGTTGGCTGAACAGCTTCCATCAGCTGCCGGAGGCAGCAGAATAAAATCCTGACTTCTTTGCACCCAAGGTTGCTTTCCATCTCTCTTGAGTCTTTTCTGGGACTCCCACAGTATCCCCGCCCTGCCCTCTAGGCCAGAGAGCAAAGTGCACTTTCTGAGTGTATCCAACACTTCCCTGGGTTCATGCCACCTCTGGGCTTCCCTGTTCTATCTAACGTTTTATTGTCCTTTATGCCACAACTCAGTTCTACCTCCTTTGGGCTGTGTGTAGAGTTTCCCTGTCTATCTTGGTCCTGAGGTGTTTGGACCAGATGCTCTTGTGGTTAGCTCTCACCAGCTATGATACCTTGACTCTTCCATCACCCTGGAAACTTCACAAGCTGAGAAACTTTGCATCCCTCACACCACATGCCTGCTGCAGATCTCAATAGATGCTCAAACCTCATGTTTGAAATTGAGCTGGAAGGGAAGGGCAGTGAGGCTCCGAGAGAGTGACTATGTGTTCTGGGATTCCAGAGCACAGTCCAGCACAGCAATGGTCTCTCCTCACCCATGCATCATCCACAGTGTGCCTCAGCTTTGCACCACAGGGAAGCTTGGATGTGGGAAAGTTTGGCTCTGAGGTCACCAGAGCCATCTCTGCATTCCCCACCCCTAAGCCCAGACTCTTCCCTTCCTTGATGCTTAGGAGACCTTTGAAAATGAGGCTTCCCAAGTTGCTCATACTAGATACTCATAGAGGCCAGGAAGGATCCAGGGAAGCCATGGTGAAGACAAACTCTTTGCTCACAACCTAGGCATTGGATTGAATGGTGCTCCGTATGCAATGGCATCTCGCAGAACCTCAGAATGGAGCATAAGTCAAATAAGGATCTTTGTGTGACGTAATACATGTGTTTGTCTTTGGATGAGCCCACCCTAGAGCACGGCGGCATGAATCCAGTGGCAGGTGTCCTTATAAGGGGCAGAAAGGTCCGTAAGCCCAAGCAATGACGCTTGTAAAGGTGGAGGTAGAGGTTGGAGGGCTGAAGCTGGGAGGCAAAGGTTGCAAGGACTGAAGATTCTAGAGCCCCATGCAGGATGGGAGAACCCCGTGGAAGTTGGGGGCCATGGATAAATAATTCATGACAAAGAGAGAGACACAAGGAGAGACAGAGAGGGACAGAGAGGCAGGGAGAGAGAGAGCGAGAGCAAGAGCGAGAGCGAGAGAGGCCTGACTGATGTGAGGTCAGCCTGTATACCTCACACAGCCAGCCCGCTGGCACCTTTCCTTTAGACTTCTGGCCTATACAGCGGGTGTTTTAAGCCACCCAGCATGTGGTCATGTGTTACCTAGGCAGCACTAGGAAACAAACAGAGCCAGACAGTGTGAGCATTGGGGCAGGGCCTGCAGAGCTCTCAAGATGGAGTGCATGCAGACCATCTCCCCCTGCCTTTGCCATCATGGGTGGGCCCTGCTTTGTCTCCCACCTGGGTACCTCTAGGTCTTTCCAGCCTGTGCTCACCCTTAGCCCGAGCTTGTCTTGTTCCCCTCTGTTCATGTATCTCTATCTCAGGACCACGGGTGACACTACATCCCCAGCTCCTTAATGCCCTTCTGCTGGGTAGCCTTCTCACATCAGCTATCCAGCTCTCGCTTCCCCGAAGCCATCAAGAGCTAATGTTAAGATGTAACAACCAGAAGTCATCCCAACCAGGCAACACCTTCAGTTGAGGGGTCCTAGGTTGCAGGCAGATCTACTCTGTCTGACATCAGCAGAAAGAAGCTGCAAGAGGTAGGATCCATCCTGCCATGGCAAGGGCAACCACTGCTGAGACCCATTGCCTATGAACTTGAACAATGTTAGCAGTGAAGGAAGTGGGGAAGGAAGAGTGGATTTTAAAACACAGAAAGCAAATTTTGCACCCTGAAACTCTAGAAAGGGTCATTACACCAACCAAGATGCTCCTGACAAGTGTCTCAGAGGGGCTCATTGCTCTGGGTTGTGACCCAGAATAACAAGTACCAGAATGTCAAGCCTGAATACCCAGTGTTTGTGGACCACCCAGGATGATGGCCCTGGGCGTCTGTGTCTGCTCACTGCAACCCTGTTCCTCTGTGCTAATGACACACACAGTCACCTTCTCACTCATCTTCCTCCATCCAGAGGCTGGACCATGTTATTCTTGTTGCACGTATCAGGGTCTGGAGGTGAAGGCTCAAGGTCACAGGACTGTTAGTGAGTGACAGTCAGCCCTTGAACTCAGGCCAGAGGGGCCAGAGACATTGACAACTGATAGTTGTGAGATCCTGAAAGGCCGTCTCAGTGCAGAGACACCTGCCATGCACATTACAGGACAACTGTTGACATTCTCTTATGGGGTCCATACATCTTGAGGTGTTTGGCTCAAGAAGGACAGTATCTTGGACTCATCTCTCGACTGGTTCAGGAAGAAAGGGAAGAGGGAGAGAGGTCAAGGTGGCCGGGCGTGGCGGAAGGGGCTAGATGATTGAGGGAAGCACATTCAAGGACTCTTGACTGTTCTTGCTACTTTATGTACTCAAAATAATGCCACAGTCAAAATTATAAAAAAGAAACTGCTAAAGTCTGGGCTTTTAATTTTTTAAGCCATGTTTTTGAAGTGTGTTTGACGTACAATAAGCTAAAAGTGTATGCTTGAATCAGTTTTGACATCTGTCGGAGGCATGAATCTATCACCACAGTCAAGAGTGAATGTAGCCGACATACCCAAATCTATCTTTCTGCTTCCTTTTGCCATCCCACTCCCACTACCCAGCTACAGGCACATATACCCCGCTCCTGTAGGTCATTTGCACCCCTTCCCCTTCTGCCTGACTTCTTTCACTCTGAATAAATAATTATGCAGACTTTTATCCATTCTCCGTGTTTCAGCAGTTCACTCTTTTTCACGGCTGAGTCATGTTCACTTGAATGGGTGTACCACAGTTTATTTAACAATTCCCCTGTGGATGGGCTCTTGGGTTGTTTCCACTCAGGCAGCTGTGAGGACAGTCGTTGCCAACAGCTGATCCAAATCTCAGAGCCGACGTATATTTTTATTTGTCTCCCCAGGAATGGAGAAGCTGCCCACTGTCTTCCAAAGTATAGAAGATATCCAAAGAATATCCACCAGTGGTGTGTGGCAACTCATTTCCCCTGAGCAACCCCATGATGGACTGAGCTGACATCTCACTCTTTTTGGCTGTACTCAGCCAGTTGGTTGCACAATGGTGTGTCACTGTGGTTTATATCTACACTCCCCTGGGACCAGCAGTGAAGCTCATACCCTCTCTCCACTTCCCGAGGGCAAAACAGCTGGTAGGGCTCTGCAGGGTATAGAGGCAGGTGGGCCTGGGTAGAAAGCTGGCAGTTCCAGTATGAGCACTCAGGACACCGCAGAACAGATTCAAGAGCTCAGATTGCTGAGCCCACACTTTTGACTGGTCCCCAGCAGCTCAGAGGCCAGCCCTGGGGCATTTCCAGTCAGTATCCAGTCATATCAGGTATTCACTGCAGCCCTTCGTCTGGTTATTCCCAAACCACTGGGAGCCCAGCTCTGAGAGCTGCACATGTCTTTGATGAGGCGTGGTGGTCATTCCTTCATTGGTGGACTACCTTCAGAGAAGATATGTCTAGGGTTACTCTTGGCCAGGTCTCTAAATCCATGTCTTCCTTCTATACACTTGCACCTGGCCTATGCCCCAGCTGCAGCAGTGTCCCTGACTCCTCTTGTTCCCTCACCTTCCTCTTCCCTTTGACTTTGTCCAGAGGAGACCTCAGCTAGCCCAGTCCACCTCTTTGTGGACTCTTCCATATCCACACAGGAAAACCTTAGGGAGTATACTGATAGAACTTGCACCCCACACACAGCTTGCATGGCTTGATCCAAGCTCCCTGAGGACAGCCACACATACCTCATTGTAAGTGAGACCCTTTGTAGTTAGTAGCTACACCCTTTGCCGTGACATTTGGGGACACGTGAGGAGGCATCATTCCTATATGTTCACAAATTGCCCCCAATGCCAGAGGTGGGAACTGGCCCTTCTGAGAAAGCTAAATCCTTTGCCACGTGTGGCCATCATCACCTAGGAGAGCCATTATTGTTATGTAACACACAGTTCAGGCATGGAAACACTGTAACCATTCAGTTCTCAGAAGGAACCTGTTTAGAGGCTTCACAAGTCAGGTACTGGCTTTGCCTGCATTTTCTCTTCCTTTCTGAACTCTTCTTATGTTCCAGCAGCACATACCTCTCTGCACAAGTACACGAAGCTATTCCCACCAGAAATGCCGCAAACCCTTTCAAATAAATATTTAGTGTACGATCCAGCAAATTTACGTTGTAAGTCATAAAGCCTGTATCTGGGTCCCACCTTCTATTAAACCCTGGGGTCCTGCTTTGGTCTCTAATGACATTATGTTGCATCAGAATTAGAAACTTTTTTTTTTTAACAAGGGGCTGTAGTATTTGTTGTCTTTTTTTTTTTTTTTTTTTTTTTTTTTTACTGCTGATTAAACCTCTGAAGACTAAGGCAGAGTTTCCGCTTCACTGCTAGGAGCAAAGATGATGGCGTGGCTTGGGGAAGGGAGAGCGCTTGAAGAACGTACGGTAAGGTTGCTGCGTTTATGAATAAAGCAGGGCATTATCATTTTTAATAGGAATTAAACAGCTAGAGGGAGAAGTCGGCGATGCCGCGATCAGTGCGAAGGAAAACAATCTAACAATTTTAATTAACTGTATTTTAATAGCTTTAGTTATAATTGAATAATTTAAATACCAAGGGAAACACTTAAATCTCCTAAAAGCCTTTTTTTTATTTACATTTTAAATACAGTTCACGGGGAGTAGGTGGCAGTGTCTGTGCAGGGGGATCGCATGGGCGACTCTAGCAACTGGGCACGTTGGAACCCAGGGAGGGTTACTGTCACTGAGAAAGGGCCACTGGACAGTGTGGCAGGGACATCCTGGCCTGTCTTGTGATGGAGGAGGCCAGGCAGGATAGCTCCTCAAGCAAGGGAGACTCCGCACTGGCTCAGCACTCCCACAGCCCTCATCACGGGCCTTGGTAGCCGACACCATGAAAGACAGCCTAGCAAAAATAGTAGTTGTCAGTTGCTGAGGAGGGCAATGCCCTCTTGGAGGGGTTTTCAAATGGAAGAGACAGACCATGAGCATGTGAACGACTGGAAAAGCAAAGAAAATTACGAAATAAAGGCTACAGGGGACAGAGCCAGATGCTTAGGAAGACTAGCGTGATAGGTGCAGTAGGGCAAGTGGGCGGGGGTGGTCCTTCTCTGGAGACTTGTCTAGTTGGAGGCTTTGAGAAGGGTAGGATGGGTGTCGTGTTGAAGACTGACGGAAATGCATTTCTTCTCATGGAGAAAGTGCTCTGTGTAAAGGCCTTGAGTGGGGAAAGCTTGCCAGCATCTTACAGAACTCAGATGATCTAGCATGAGAAGAGGGGGTGAGGAGGGTGTAGCAAGGGGATGAAGAGCCTACCAGGACTGGGGGGCAGGCCCTGAAAGATTGTAAAAATAGGATGGCACAAAGGGACCACTAATTTAAAGAGCTTCCTCCTGGTCCCCTAAGCCTGTGCTGCCATGTGATCTCATTTTTCCTTCACCCTCATGGGCGTCCTGGAACTATTAATAGACAACCCCTCTGTCAGAATCTCTAATAACTGCACACATGAACTCTATGTGAGCTGGACTTTACTCCTCCTTTCTGAGTGTTAATAGGGGTCTAGTTCTGAACTGGACACTTTTCAACTGGTGCCAGTCCATAAACTCTGGAGATGTTACCTCCCAGACTCAATGTAACACTAAGTACTGAACACCTGCTGCTGCATGCCCAGTACTAGGTAGAGACCAGCAAAGCTGCTGGGTACTGACCAATAACCTGCCTTGGGGTTTGGGTCTATACTACGCACCTTCTTTTTCTTACCAGCTTGCTAAGAAAGCCCCTGGAATCTTGCAGCCATGCACCTCAGGGGCCTGAGGACCTCCATCAGGGACAGAGAATCCTGGGAGGCATTTCTCATAGGGTCAGCACCCTGGGAGGTAAAGACAAACCAGAGGGTGGTCTGTGTCTGGAGTCTCCATCCTCCATCTATAGGTTCTAGGCTGCCCTGAACTCCCTTGGTCCTTCTTGCCAGGATAGGCTGGCTCTGCCTCAAGTGGATCATAGCCAGCTGGGAGAAAGCTGTACTCCTCATGAAAAGATCTTTGGATACAGAGCCAAGCAGCAGGGATCACAGTGGGAGAAGAAAAACACACCTGTCCTCAGTCATGACAGGGTGCCCAGCACTTGACCTTGTGTGCTTGAATTCTATTGGACGGCTAGACTGGAGGTTATTGTCTTTCTTTGCAAAGAGGAAGCCAAGGGCAGAGCATGCACAGGATCTTTAAAAGTGTACAGTTCATATGCAATTAAGAACAGTCTCTCCCCACCCCTTCCTAGTCTTGAAATCACTCTGTAGCACAGGATGACCTTGAACTTCAGTTCTTCCTGCCCCCACCTCTAGAGTGCTGGAATTACAGGTATGCAATGCCTGTTTTATGTGATATTGGGAATTGGATGCAAGGCTTCATGTATACTGGGCAGTACTCTACTAACTGAGCTACATCCCCAGCTCCTGTATCTTAACCACTGGATCATGGATGTTCTCCAAGCCCAGCCTTGTCCTTGACTGGGAATGTACAGCAGTACTCTCCATCCTATCTCCCCATCATTTCCCCTACAGGCTCACATTTCATTTTATAGAATAACTGTACTTTCAAAAATACAAGAACCTGAATAAAGGTGTGTGATCATTTGTGCTCAGGATGCTCGAACAAGGAATCCAGGGACCATCAACAACCTTGCTTAGAGGCCATGCCAGGCCAGTTTCTCCCTTATTCTTATGATTGTGGATCTACATATATAGATGTGGCTCCTGAGGTAGGCTACTTCCCTGTGAGCTGTTTGGAAGGGAGGTACCTAAGGCTTCCAATGCAGTAGAGCCAATATACCACCACCACTCTTAGTTAACCAACAGAACTAGATTGTATAACCCTGTTGCAGAGGACACCACACCCTTGGGTTGCAGAACGCAAGAGAGTTCATGCTAGAACTGAGCTGGAAGTTTCATCCCCACGGGCTATCATTTAAAGTGCCAGAGGATGGTAGAGAAGCTGCTGAAAAAGAGAAGTCTTCAGTGGTCATAACCAGCTGTGGACGCCGCAGATGACACTATGGATATAACGGCAAGATGCACCAACTCGTGTGATAGCGGCATGGCTGTTATGGGGGTAACCAGCTGCTTTCTGAGTGGATTTGAGGGCTGCTCCACAGGAGGGAATTCATGTGTTGGCACTGTAAACCCAGTCAAAAGCCCTTAGCTGGGGAGGTCATATGCTCTAATGGAGAAGCTTCCATGGTGCTTTGTTAAATGGATATGTTGCCCGCCCCCTGAAACCACTTTCTAAATATTTATGTTTCTGTCCACAGACGAGTACAGCTCAAAGCTTTAGTCAGAGGAGCTTATTTTTACAGTGTCCAGCAGTTACTACAGAATTAATAATTGGTCAAAGCACTGAGAATTAAGTGACTGTTGAATATTCAGCCTAAAATAGGTATACTTCCTAAAAAAAGGGAAGTGAGTTGATGGTCCTCCTGCCGATCTCCAGCTCAGAGTCAGTGTCCCATGAATGGCATCCAACCTGCAGGGTGACTAATGGCCGTAGCCGCTTATCAATCAACCAATCTTTCTCCAGCTCCTCCCCAGATGGCATGTACAAGGCCCAGGGACCCTCCTATGACCTCTCTTCACTGTAAAAGGGGAACTTGCAGTCCTAAGGATCAGTTCCTAGAGGCCTAAGCACCCACCTTTCCATCCCCTCAAATATAGCCCAGGATTCTGGAGAAGCAAGGAGGTAAGTCTAGCCCCCTCTGAGATGTTATAGCTTGTCCTGTGTACTGCCATGACTGGATCATGCATGTACTCAAGTAGCTCAGGAGCCTGCACAGAGCACTCCCAGCCTCCTTTGAGCTGTCCCTCCTAAACTAGCTTTTTGTCTTTGGAGTTAGCAGGGAAAGCTCTTTCTATGGAGAAGAAGTTCCCCTCCTCAAGAGAAGCCAGGCATGTATTTAGTGTGATGAGAAGGGACTCCAGGGGTGCAAGTCTATAGAGAAGGGGGGCTCCCTTTAGAGCTTCAGTTTCCACCCCCCACCTCAGCCTTGCATTAGGAACACATGCTGTGAGGGTCCAGAGCACCTCTGGGACATACTGCAGGTCTTCATGGGCTTTGGGGACCCACAGGCAGAGCGCATAGCATCATCATATGTTGCGGTGTCCAGGGCCTCTTTCTTTCTTAGGTATCTCTCAGGGCCAGTATTTGGAGACTGTGCCTTGAAAAGAAACACTGTTTTAAAAACCCCTCTGTTCTCGCTCCAGAGGGAAAGAGGCATTCCGTCCTGTTGGGGGCTTGCAGCAAAATACAGGGAAGGAAGTGTGCAGGATGAGATGCAGCGAGGGGCTAGAGGCATAGTCCCCTCTTCTCTTGTCTTCCAGAGTTAAGACCTTGTAGGACAGTGCTGAGGGCATGTCTGCAGACCTGAGAAACCAGGGAGGTATAGGGATCTGCCCCTGAGAAATCCCACCGCAGGCTAACAAAAAACAAACAAACAAACAAACAAAAAACAACCCTCTGAATGCACCAGACATCCTTCCCTGGCTGGGTGGAATGTCAGGCCATAGGCCCTGGCTCCCACTCCCCTCACATATGAGTTACAGCAAGCAGGAGGCAAAGTCTAACTGGCCCAGAAGGGGAGTAACAACAGACATAGGAGGAGAAGGAGGCTCAGAATGGGTCCCAGGGGCTGTGGCATCTCGGGCCTGAGAACACGGTCCTTCTCCCAGGAGGAAAGAGCATGCTACTTAGAGCATACTAAAGAGGCATTAAGAGCAGGTATGGGCTTTGAGGTCCCTGTGGCCTGTGTATGAATTCTGCCTCTGCCACATGCTAATCAGGTGACTTTGGATCAATGCTATTTCCCCACAAGTCAGTAGGGAACTTACCTGCCCTGCTTGGAGTGTGGCTTGGGTAGTGTATGCTCTTGGAGGTGAAAGGAGGCAGCTTATTGTCTATACACATGATCAACAAGGTTCCCCCGTTCCGCTGCTGCTAGAGAGGATTCCTGCAGATGTGTTTGCTTGGTCTACAAATGTGAGCTGGGCCCTGCCCTATGCCAGATGTTGGGGCACAAACAGGATAGGACCTGAGGAACAGACAAGTAGGAGAAGCCTGGGCCAGCAGGTCACCCTTGGCTATAGAGTTATCTTTCAGGTCCAGTGCTCTTTCTTGGTTCTTCCCTCTGATGAGAATGTTTGAAACAGGGGGCAACCAGAATGAGCACTAGCTAAGATCATCAGCCACAGACAGTATGTATCCACAGAGGCTGCCTGCAGGCTCTTGCTTGATCTTCAAAGACCAGTCTAAATGCCACTTTCTCTAGGCCACTTAGCACCAAAGCAGCGTCCTCCCAGCACCTGGTTCCCACCTTGGTCCTGAGCATGTTAACATCAGTTTTTGACTTGCCTTGTGTCACAGTTTAAACTCAAGAACAAGGAAAGTCAGGCATGATTGCTGGAAACATTTAAGGCTGCAGGTGTCCAGTCAGGTGTGGGTGGGATCCTGTTGGTGCCAGGTTGCTGTTGGGTGAAGTTGTGATTCTCTGAGCTTCAGTCTCAGGAGCCAAAAGAAAGCCAGACCTGTTGGACTTGAGACTTGGAAGAAATGCCAGGATTGGGCAGGTTGGCACAGCTCCTGGCACCCAGAACCACTTGGAGACATCTCCCTACCTGTCTCTTGGCAGATCTCCATCCTTAGTTGCTGGTCATGTAGAGTCAGCTCCCATTCTGGACCTCAAATCTGCATGGAGAAGGAAGTGGTCTTTCAGATCCATTTTATGGACTCAAAGGTATTCTGAGGCAACCCAAACAGACCCCTTCAATTTACAGATGGGGAAACTGAGGCCTTTGAGACTAAGGAAGTGTTTGTAAGTGATTGAGTCCAAAGCCTTCTCCGTAAGTGGGAATGTTCTATAGGTCGGTTGTAGAGAACCCTGATTCTCAACAGCTTACTCCTCTCCCATCTGAGCCATTTCTGTGTAAAGGAAATATCAAGGTATATGATGTCAGTGCAGTTAAGTAATCCAGCCAGCTGTGTAAACATCTGGACAGAGAAGAGACAGCCCCAAGAGTGAAAGCAGGGATCAGCATGTCCCGACGACTCCAGGAGGTTCTAAGCTGCCACCTGCCTGCGACCTGCTAGGAGAGACCCTGTTGTGAAGAAAAAGGGAAGTGTGTATTCATCCCCTGAGGGGGCAGAGGTCTGGACAGCTGGGCAAAAGGACAAGAAAGCCACTGTGTCTGGTGTGGGAGACTTTGGAAAACAGACACAAGGGGTAGGAAAACACTGCTGAGACATAGTATGCTGGAAACAGCTTGTCAGATTCACAGGGACCCCTTTCTCACTCTTTCCAGCAGAGGCTGGAGTAGCCATGGCTGTGGCCTCCATCCCGAAGGGAGGAGGGATGGGTTTGGAAGCCCAGAGCCTAAGGCTGGGTCCTGGGACTTCCTGAGCATCTTTCTTCTTTGAAGCAACTGTGACCTACAGAGGATATAAGCAAAGGACCTGCAGGCACTTTTGGCCCAAGGCTCCAGTTTTAGATGAGAGAAACAGAGCTCAGAGAGGGAAATGGCACAGGCCAAGGCCACACAGTAGGCCAGGAAAAGATCTGATTGCTGGAAGGGGAGCCAAGTTTCCTTACCCCAGATCAGAGCTGGTTTCCTCATTACCCAGCTTGCCCTCTCTCACTTAAACTTACAAGGGCTTAGGAGAAAACATTGGCTTTTAAAAACCTTTTAAAATCACATTTGTTTGTGTATTTATAGTCTGTGTGTTCATCAGAGTACACACATGGATGTCAGAGAACAACTGGGGGTCAGGAGGCTGTTCTTTCCTTCCAATCCATGGGCTCTGGAGTTTAGACCCTGGACCCCAAGCCTGATTGCCTGAAGGAGTTTCCAGGCCTGAAAAACACTGTTTTTAAAATATCTAATTACAGAAGTAACATTGTAAGAAATGTGAAAGACAATGAGAAAAACAGATAGAAGCATAGACTCTGTAACAAAGTTTCCAGCCAGAGCCAAGACATTGTCTCTTTCCACACATACACAAACCCTCCACCCCGTCACATACCACCCCCTTTCTCTATATACACATTCAGGCACACATGGTCGGCATCTTTGGTAAACTCTTTCTTCCCACAGTTCCTCCACAGATGTATGGTCTCCTGGTACCCTGCTGTCTTACTTGGCAAGATTCATGGAAACCTGCATCTGGACTACCCTTTACTTACCTTGTTATCTATGCTGAGCCTCTTTCCCAGTTTGCCAACTGGGTTATGATCAATACCTCAGTGTAAACTAAGCTATGCAAAAGACGTGAACACTCTTTGTAAACAGTCTGGGAAAAACTGGTCAAGGGTGGCCACCAGATGACCTGGAGACTGCTTGGTAGGAAGGGTGCAGGGGTTTCTTCCATCTTCCTCTCTGTCTGATCCTTTCCAGGGTTCATACCCAGATCTTTCCATCCTTGTCTATGCTATGCCCCGCTACAACCATATACAGGCTGTCCCTACTCCAGAGACTCCAGGGACAGATGGAATGGTGACAGCAGTGGTCAGTGGGGTGACTGGGGCGGGATGGCCAATAGAGGGCCAGCAGCCCCATCTTTCATGTATCCTTCTTGGCCTAGCCCAGGGGTTTTCCTACCTACTCACTTTAGATTTATGACTCTAAGTATCACAAGGGTCTAGACTACTCCCATCTGTGTACTGAGGGTTCTTCCTTCAGCTTCTTAAAACCCCTTCCTCTGCCTGGGTGATGCTTCTTTGTGGACTTCACAATGAGGGCACAAGTCTGTACCCTCCATCACAGCCCAACTCCCATGAGAAATTTGTTCCAAGAAAGCTCTGAGAACCTGAAACCACAGTCAGGAAACTATGGATGTTGGTTTGTGCTAGTCAAGAACTGAAGGCCAGGGGGCTACCTACCACCTTTGTCCAGCTGCAGGCCCATGGAGGACAGGACAAGCCACAATACCATAAGTTTTGTTTCTCAAGCATCAGTCAGACCAGAGTTGGGACATCAAGTCAGCCAGTAGAAGTCACAAAGAGTTAGGGACAAAGGTTGAGGCAGAATGGTTGAGGCATGTGCTCGTTTCCATAGAGTGGAAATTGAATGTTTCTACTCCTGAGCCTGAGGCTGGATGGTGCAGCTGTCAAGCCAGGACACCATTGCTTCTGAGGAAAGGAGGAACAGATGCAGGCTGTGTGACAGAGGTGATAATATGTAGCCTGGGAGATGTCCTCTCTTCTATGTCATCTTGTCTTGGTCACCCCTCTTGTGGATTAGAATCAGCTAGACCCCAGCTTAACCATCATCTGTAGCCTGGAACCCTGGGGAGGACAGGTAATGGTTTCAATCCTCTCCTGCTCAGACATGCCTATCTCCTCATAGGAAATATGACTCATGGATCACTGCTTTCTTTACCATTCCGGACTTTCAGTGCCAAGCCAAGGGGTGATTTCTGGCCCCAAGGAAGGGAACCCAGAGACAAGGAGGGATGGTCCCACTCAGAGTGTCTAAGCATACCTGATGTGTATTGTCCCATGAGGTTTTAGGGGACAGTGGCTACCTCTCCATTAAAGGCCGCAGCACTTTGAGCCACCTGCTCCAGGCAGGGTGCAATGGATCCTAGCTCCACCAGCTTCCAGCTGAAAGGAAGGGAGCATTCTGTCCCTTACCAATAGCGTCTGCACCCCATTGGAAAGTGCCATGAGCTCGGCGACTCTGTGAGTCCTGGAGTTCAGGTCCACAGTGACATCTGCCTTCACACGGAGGTTTCACTCTCGGTCATCCTCGATGTTGCCAAGGAGAAAAGCTGGAGGCCACAATCTTCTTATTCCTCTATTGAAAGATGGGTGGTTCTGAAGGCCTGGTGCCAGGGTGCCAGGGGAATCCCAGAGAGTCCCTTTAATAGATCTTGTCAAGTGGACTCTGATTGAGCACTGTTAGGAAGTCCCACTAAGGGGCACTGTAGCCAGGACCCAGTCTTCTGTTCCCATGGGTGAAGACCACCAGAGTTCAGCAGACAGAATCCCAATGGCCGCCAAGTCCTCTCCTCCAGGGTTCCCTAGGATAACTGCTTCCAATCTCAGGAGCTGATGGGGGTCTCCTCCCCCAGGAAAGGATGCAGATGTCTAATGGCAGAGGCTGCAGGGTCTGGAACATCCTTCCATTCATCTCTCCAGTAAGCACCTGCTTTCAGAGCAGCCACAATGCCAGTGAAGACATTACTCTCAGTTTCTTCCAGTGCCTGGGTTTGTGCGTTTCTTTTTAAAAAGTGATAACACAGACCCTACTTCCTGATCTTTGCAATGGATATTTTATGCTTGGAGCTCCAGCATCTGTTTTGGGTCTTGAGGTGACCTAGGCAGACATTCGGCAGTGTTGTAGGTGTTCCAAGAACAACAGAGGTAGGATCGGGATATATTTGAGTTCAAGCTGCAGAGTCAGCGAGGGGAACATGGAAGAGGAGCAGTGTCTATAGGTAGGGACAAAGGCAGCGAAGGCAACATGGAACGCCGACCAGGTGGCTGGAGGTGGATAGGCTGAGGTAAGGAGAACCCAGGAGGGGCTGAGAGTTGATGACTAGGCATTGGCAGGCAAAGATGGGAAGAGACAGTTCCCAGAGGCAGTGGGTAAATGGTAAGAGAGTTCATCACTGGGAGTCTCTGGAGTGCTCAAGAAAGGACTGAGCCTAAAGGAAAAGCTCTGAGCTTGGAGTAGGCCCAGAGTTCCAGCACCTTCAGCCATCATTGTTCGTGGTTTGCCTTACACTCCTAGACTCACACTGTGAACTCCTGGGTCGGATCCTGTAATTTCTGCTATGTACCAGAACCCACTGGCATCCAGAGTAACCGGAAGACACTAGGTTTTGAAACAAGTGCTGGTTATGTGGGTGAAGAGAATGAGGTAGCCACTTAAGCTTCCAGGACAATGACACCAGCCTGTGACATGTGCAAGCTCTACTCCAGTCTTATCAGCCCCCAAACCAAACCTAAACTAGAGGTGAGGTTCTAGGTAGACAACAGGACCGTCCTGGAGGCTGGTTTGCAAAGTGCAGCCTTTGCTCAGGCTGAAGGGACCTTTGTGGGGTGTGAGCTCCATAGACACTTGTCTCAGGCACAGGGAGTTGTGTGCCTCCATCCTGCCCCTGGGCAGAGCCACAAAGATTCGGTTGGGCAGCATGGGTCTTCCACACATCAAGAGGGGTGCGGTTGTGACTTCTGAGAGAGAAGACCAGAGGGGAGAGGTTCTATAGTCTAAGACACCAGCTCCTAGCACAATGAACAACAGGGGTGACAGGAGTATGGGCTGGCATCCTCTCTAAGAAATCACAGATCTGCCAAAGCCTCAAGAGACAAAGTTAGGCTCCTGGACATCAGTTCCAGCGCCATCCATCTGCAGTGTGCACTGTCCACACTGGAGCCTCACAGTGGAGCCTCACAGAGAATGTTTGTGTGTAATTCCAGTATCAATTTTCCAGAAGGTGGATGCTGACCCATAGATGGGGGTATGGGTGGCATTTCAGGAGGTGATCTCAAGAAACAGGCTGAGAAGGGTGAGGGAAGTTGAGGGGGGTACAATAGCAGGGGCCGTGGTAATATCACTGCCTCAGGCAGACTGTTGTCTGGCTGGATCTGGCTCCCCAAAACTTCTGAGATGCTCTGAGGACTCTCTTCTGCATTGTCTGGGGAAGGCTAAGGGTTGGACACTTATCCCCCAGCTCTGGGACCCTGATCTGAAGGGTGCACCTGGGGACAGTGTCTTAGGGTTTCATTGATGTGAAGAGACACCATGACCACTGCAACTCTTATAAAGGAAAACATTTAATTGGGGCTGGCTTATAGTGCAGAGGTTTGTGTCCATTATCATCATCCCAGAAAGCATGGTGGCGTGCAGGCAGACAGGGTGTTGGAGAAGGAGCTGAGGGATCTACATCTTGATCTGCAGGCAGTAGGAAATAAACTGACTTGAGAATCTGAGACCTCAAAGCCTGCCCCATAGTGACACACTTCCTCCAACAAAGCTGCACCTACTCCAACAAGGCCACACCTCCTAATAGTGCCACTCCCTATGGACCAAGCATTCAAACACATGAGTCTAAGGGGCCCCATATCTATTCAAACCATCACACAGTGAGTCCCTGCACTTCTCTGCTCAGACTGCACAATTCTTTACCATGATGGAGAGGCTGAGAGACAGGTGAGTCACCAAATGCACTTTGGCTTGCCTGGATGGGATACTTTATGCCCCTTTCGAGATTTTGCTCAATTTTCTGTGTGAAAGTTTCACTAGGCATATAAAAAACTCAAGGTACGGCTTGGAAGACCACAAAGGCCATTCTTGTTCCCCTGACACTTGGACAGCTTATACAGTTCTAGATATTTCTACATGGTGATGTTGGCCTTGGAAAAGGACTATGGCTCAGTTCTTCAATGAAGGCCATGTCTTTCAGCCCTTGTGGGAGGGAGACACAGCTGCTCAGGGTGATGACCCCTGCCTCCCAAAGGCATGCCATTCTTGTGAGACCACTTACAAGAATACTTCACTTGTTGGGTGAAGTATTGTACAGGAGAACTTTGTGCCAATGTCTTACTGGTTTCAGAGAAGTCCTGATCAGCATGTCCAGGATGGTTGACAAGCAGGCAACAATTCCATGTTTGAGTCCCCTGTGATGGTCAAACACAGCATGGGGGTATACCAAACTCCCAGGAGACCCTAGGGCTTCTCTTTCTCTATATTGCAGCTTGGTGCTACTTGGAGTGGGGACGGGCCACTTATGGGATCCAGGAGGTGGAACTACCCTAGTGCAAAGTCCTTTGGCTCTCCAGTGTCTGTTCCTATGAGGGTGTTTGGAACCGTTCTGATAGCCATGTGCGGTGCCTTATTTGCCTCCCAGGACTCTGCATCTTCCCTTCCACCATCCATGAGATGAGCAGCAGGTCCTTGGGACAAAGCTCCACATCCCATGCCTCCACTTCTCAAAGTTGCCACCTTCTCTCTCTCTGTTAAGAAAGATATTTAAGAGCCAGGTGATGGTGGCTCATGTCTTTAATCCCAGCACTTGGGAGGCAGAGGCAATCATAGCGACAATACTTTCTGAATGCCTGATGAGAAAATGACACTGTTTTGTGTTGTCACCTGTCAAACCCTTCTGAGGGTGACTGGTGCCTTTTGAATTCCAGGTTGCAGTGTGGGTGGAATGTGGGAGGCCTGTCAAAGAGAACCTGGGAGAGGCAGAGGAAGAGAGAAAGGCATGTTGGATGTGTGTGCTAAAAAATAACCGGAGGGATATGCCAGGGTCTTGGCCACTGCCCTATCAAGTGCTTCCATGGTGGAAGCCAGAGGAGGGAGGGACATAGATGGTACCCATTACTGTGTAGACAGTGGGCTGGGTTCTGTGCAATCCAACACACAGCACATGCTTCCTATCCTGTGCACACACTTGTGTGGTGAGTTCCGTGTCCTTAGCTGATGAATAACCTAGTGAGATTTAGAAAGCTGTTTAAAATTGACATCTGTAATAAGTGATGAGACTAGAGTGAAAGCCAAGGTACCACTGACCCCGAGACCACACAACTCTGAAGTCAGGCTCTAGAATGTTCAATGGGCTCCCTGCACTCTCTCTCTTCCTCCCTGCCTGCCCCCCCCCTCCAACTGACAGAGGGCATCTTGCTGTCCCCTCATAGCACTCTCTAAAGTGGCTGCTAAGCCCCACGTCTTGTGTAAAAGGTTGGTTTTCTGAGGCAGCTGGGGCAGCCTGCCTTCCTAGCAGCCTCTGGGCCACTCTCCTTTTGCTGTATGTGTGATCTGCTAAGTCTCATTTTCAGCAACGGTTCCCTGTCTCTTCTTCTGTTCCAAGAAACTGCTTGAAAGCTTTGCTGCCCTTGACGAAAAGTGTTCCAGGTCAGTTCACATTCTAGAAGCATCTATGGCTGAGGGTATTTTAAGAGTGAGTGAGCCAGGCAGATTTGGAGAGCAGCCAGCTCCCTGACACTTGTCTGTGGAGTGGAGTTGGGGCTGACAGGGAGGGTGGAGAAGGATGGAAGGTTTTTATTATTATTATTATTATTATTATTATTATTATTATTATTATTATTTTAGAGACAGTGTACTTCCTCTGAAAAGGCATACTGGAGTGAGGGCAAGAGAAACACATAAAATACTGTTTTATCTGGATGTGTTTGGGCGCTGCTCTGTGAAGGAGGACCCCAGCCATCAGCATCATGGGAGCTGCCTGGGAGTGTGTCTTAGCCTCTCTTCAGGCCAAACCTGTTCTCTGACAAGGGATGGGGTGGAGAGCTTCCAGTGGAGAAGCCCCCGTCTCTGACAGCGGAGGTGCACACTCTTGTATCCTTCCCGCATGGCATTGCGTCAGGCATCTGCAGTGGGCATGGCCCAATACTGACAGTACCATTGCTCTGTTCAACTCGCTCCACACTCTCTGCTCTTGATTCCAAGGCCAGACCTTGTTCTGTATCCAAAGACTAAACTGATGCCATTCCTCCCATTCCCTGAGTCTAGGAATGCAGATCGCTACATGTCATTTGACTGGTGTACTTGCACCTGCCCCTGCTGTGACTGTCCCATCAACCCGAGTCTCGTCTGGGCATTCGGATGGCTCTCCCCACTAAAGCTCAATTGTCTTTCCTTTCCTGTGGATCTGAGGGTCTGTTTTCCCATGAAGCCCTCTTCAGACGCTGAAGCCCCAGGGTGGGGGGCCTCCACCTTGGCTGGAAGGCAGCCACTCTTTCCCCTCTGGGGAACCACAACCTGGGCCCCGGAAAAATCCCTGGGATTTGCCTTTTCTTCTTAGGCTGCTTTGCATTTTTTATCTAGTCATTGATTCCAGCAATTTGATTCTGATGTATTGTGGTTCAGTTCTTTTGTGTGTTGATCCTGCCTGAGGTCTTTGACTCTGAATCTGGGAGTTTGTAAATTTCATCAAGTTGGGAAATGCTTAACCATTATTTGGTTAAAAAATTTTTTTTCCTTCCCTCCATTTTATGCTTCTGTTTAGTGGTTTAATATTGTCTCCAGGACCCACAGAGGCTCACCCAGGTTTTCAATATTTCACTTCCTTCAGGATCAACCCATTCTCTGTCTTCAAGTCCATTGGTCTCCTCCCCCTAGAGTGTCTAATCCCTCGATAATCCCATGCAGTCAAACATATCTGTCATATGTGTTGTTTTTCTTCTTTGGCCTTTCTCTCCCTCTCTCTTTCCTTCTCTCTCCCTCCCTCCCTCCCTCTCTCCCTCCTTCATCTTGCTCGTCCTTCTCTTCTCCCTGCTCCTCCTCTTCCCTCTTTCTGGGTGCATTCCCCTAATGGCTGCTGAAGCAGTTGCCAGCTCCACCATCTCTACTATTTTCCATCTCCATCCTCACACAGACATCCTGTTTGTTTACAGTCCACACTTCTTGGTGCAGCTGACAGTTTGTGGTGCTTAATGGACAGGACGCCTCAGGTGCAGTTAGGTGTCTGGGTTTTACTGCTTTTCTTTAATGCAGTTGTGAGAACCTGTGGGTCGCAACTTCTTCAAAGGTGAAATAACTTTTCCTCAGGGGTCACCTAAGACCATTGGAAAATGCTGGTATTTACACTATGTTTCATAACAGTAGCAAAACTACAGTTATAAAGTAGCAATGAAAATAATTTATGGTGGGGTCACCACAACAGGAGGAACTATGTTCAAGGGCAACAGCATTAGGAAGGTTGAGAACCACTGCTTTCAAGGAAGTGGATTTGGCTCTGGAAACCAGTTGTTACCTGTGGCTTATTTGGTCAGTTTTAGCTGGCTTCTGAGAGTTCCTGGGTAGGTCTGAAGTGGTATTCACTGGAGGAAGCAAGACTCACTTCCAGAGGCCCCTTCCATTCATTTCACGGGGGAACTTGAGGATGTTCCACTCTTCTTGTACAGTGTGAATACTTCCCTTTCTGATTGCTTTGGCAACAGGTATCATACAACCTCCTAGTTGCTGACTGTCCCATTTTGTGGTATTTCATGCTAGGCAAGCACAGCCCAGTACTCATTAGAGACCTACTGTAGGTTTCTGTAGACCACTTTACATAGGTTTTTTAATACTTTCTTTTTGTTTGAACCAGAAGTTGGTCTTGCATCATACAGCTAATTCTGCCTCCCAGATGTCCATCTTTTTGGCCTTAGCCAAACTGTGATGTATGTCAGCCTGACCTCTGCTTCCTTGGGTCTAAAGGCAGGAAATAGGGTGATGATGCCAGGCTAAATGCTATCCTTCTCTGGGGCTTCTGCCCTGCCTTGTCTGCTGTCCCACATGTTCGCAGCTCGAAGGGAAGTTGCCCCTCACCTGTTGCCTGCACAGGGCGTGACAATGCTCTTCCTGGCTGACCCTCCCTGTAGGCTCTCCAGTCTCCCTCAGTGCCTTTATGTCAACTTGACACCATCTAGAGTCCTTCAGGAAGAGGGAACCTCAATTGAGAAAATTATCTTACTGGATTAGTTTGTGGGCAAGTCTGTGATGTGTTTTCTTGACTGTTGTGGAAGGGCCACTGTGGGCTGGTGGTTCTGAGAGCCTATAAGAAAGCAAGCTGAACAGGACCTGCATGGGTCTGCATGGGGTTCTCTGCATATATATTATGGCTTCCAGTTTAGTGATTTTTATGGGATTCCAGAGTGTGCAAATGAGTGGGTCTCTGATTCTTGGGCCTGATTTAGGCTCTTTTTTTTCTATTTGTCCTGTCCATCTTGGATCTGATAGTTTTTATTTTATCTTACCTCATTTTATTTTGTTATATTTTATTATCACCGCGAAGCCTGTTCTTTTGTATTGAGAGACAGAAAGGGAGTGGATTTGGATGGAAAAGGAGATGGAGAAGAACTGGGAGGAATAGAGGGAGGGGACCCATAATCAGTATATATTATTTGAAAAAAATCTATTTTCAATAAAAGTAAAAATGTAAAAACTAAGTAACTAACTAAGTAACTAGCTAACTAAAGCAGGCTGAGCAAACCATGAGGAACTAGCCAGTAAGCAGAGTTCTTCCATGGCCTCTGCTTCAGTTCCTGCCTCCAGTTTCTTGCTGGAGTTCCTGCCCTGATTTCCATCAGTGATGGACTGTGACTGGGAAGTACTAGCAGAAAAACTATTCTCCCTATGTTGATTATGGTCATGGTGTTTTATCACATCAATAGAAACTCTAAGAAAGAGCCCTCCAAAGTATGATGCTTTGGAGGGGGCAGTTCTCTTTCTTGGTGAGTTATACCCAGCCCAGGCTACAGTCTGGTTCCTAGGGTTGCCCACTGCCAGGAACCCCACTGTCACATGATTGTGAGAGATGGTTACTCAAAGTCATTTTCACAAAAGTGTTGAAAGTTGCCCAAGAAACATAGTTCAGAGATGCACAGAGCATGTCCCAGGAGTCTTCAAGGGACCTGCCATCTTTTGAGTCAGAATGGACCTGATGACCCCGGGTTCTAACCCTCCACCCCATTCTTCAGGGGTGTGTGTGTGACAGACAGAGAGTGCCACAGTGACCCCTAGCTCACCTCTCCATGGGCGATGCTCTATGCTTTCCCCGCTGAACTCATGTGTCTCCGTCTGTTGGGACTGTGCACATCTTCCCACTGGAAGCATTGGAAGGTACAAGTCAGAGGGGAAAGATCAGTGCAGGTATTGCATCCTGTAGGCAGGGTGGGGTGGGGCAGGCAGTCTCCTTCCTGAGAACACTGGCTCAGCTATTAATGTTATCTGGGGTGCTTCATGTTTCTGGGAGATGAGAGCCCATATCTGGGCCAAGGAGATAGAGTTAAGGCAATTTTCTTTTGAGAGAGAGAGAGAGAGAGAGAGAGAGAGAGAGAGAGAGAGAGAGAGAGAGAGAAGCTTTCTGTTTATTGCACACCCATCCCAATACAAGAAATTGTGTAAGAGGTGGTGTCTTCCACAATCCTTACAGCATCTTCCTTGGGAGAACTTAAAGGATATTCCATTTGTGGTGACACTAATTGACAGGAAAATCAGGAAAAATCCCAAACAAGACAATCAACTTCTTACTCTGCTAGTCAGAGGTAGCAATGAATGGGATTGCTGGAGAGCTTTCCAGACATGCTGAAGAGCAGCACTGTTGGGTGCAACACATCTACTGTAAAACTGGCCCACATTTTGGGCACAGTTAGGTGAGTTTTAGCGAGTATGTATAATGGGGAATTCCACAGCAATCAAGTCTTAGAACTCATCTATCGTCCCAACACTTGCTTGTGTGTCTTTCTTGTGACCAGTCCGTCCTCACTGTGGCACAGTCATGTTCTGCATCTCCCTGCTCCTACCTTGCTGAAGTAGGTTCTCCTCGACATTTCCAGTCCTACTGCTTAGAGACATCCTGACAGATGTGACATGGGCCCTGAACTATCATTTTGATCTTACTCTAATATTACACCCTTCAGACCAATTGTGGCATGTCTCTTCTCCTGTGTTATTGGCTACTGGAGTATAGACTTTGGTGGAGGTCTGCTCAAATACTTCACTCTTTTCAAAACTGCATGCTGTTTTCCTTTTTATTGGGTTGTAGGAGTTTTTGATGTATTCTAGATGCACTTTTTTTTTCTCTATCAGATGCATGGCTTACAATGGTTTTCTCCACATCTGTGCTCATCTTTTCACATTCTCAATGATCTTGAGAAGAGCAAAGGTATTTTATTTTGATTAAATCCAGCTTAACGATTTCTCCTTTCACAGAACTTTCTGTGTAAATACATTTGAATAGGATTGCAAAGGTATAATCATGCCTTCTCTTACTATTTTTAACTTGATATATCAATTGACTTTGAACCCAATGTTTCTAGACTATATTTTGCCTAATCATACTTCATTATTCTTTTAACACCCTTCTGAAAGCTGATACATATACATATTTATTTAGAATTTTTACATATAAACCCTCTAGTGATGTGATCTTATGGATTTTTTTGTATATTGTATTTGTCAGACACAGTTATTAAAACTATTCCACCTTGGGACTGGGCATGTGACTCAGTAGGTGAAATGCTTACTACATAAGCATGAGCACTGTGGTTTAGATAGCCAGCACTCAAGGTAAATGACATGAGAGATGTGTTGCATCTGTAAGCCTGTACTGGGAAAGACAGAGACAGGATCGTCGCAGAGGCTCACTGACCAGCCAGTCTAGCTAGACAGCATTCTGTAGGTTCAATGGAGAGACCCGCATCTCAAATATGGTAGAGGGGCTGGAGGGGTGGCTGAGTGGTTAAGAGTGTTTGTTACTCTTGCAGACGACAAGGGTTTGGTTCCCAGCAGCCACATAGTAGCTCACAGCTACATGTAAAACCAATTCTAGGATCTAACACCCTCTTCTGGCCTACAGTGTCTCCTGCATATATGTGGTGCACATAACACACACACACACACACACACACACACACAGAGAGAGAGACAGAGAGACAGAGACAGAGAGACAGAGAGAGAGAGAGACACAGAGAGAGATGTTTTAACTTATAAAATGAATTGTTTACCTTTTTTTCATGTTTTGATACTTTGGAACAGTTTATAAACCTTAGAAACAGTTTATCTCTTAAAAAAAACGTTTTGAGCCTGTATTTCTATGTAAAGTGTTTAGTAATGTAATCCTTTAACTTTTCCCTCCAATTTATCTTGGGGTTTCATTTGATGAAATGTCCACTTTTGAATTTAATTTTAGTGCTGTATGTTTTGTAGAAAATCCTATTTGACTTTGATGTCGGCATCATTTATACTGCCATGCCTATGACCTCCCCTCAGGGCCACAGTGTGCTCCTGTCACACCAATGTTTGGCTTCCCTTTGTCCAGTCAGTGCAGTGATTAGCTTCTCTAGTTCCTACTTTGCTCAACTGGACCAGCTGGCAGCTCCCCAATTCTCTGGGTTTCCATGTTCTCTGTTGCTTCAGACCTTATCCCTGGAAGAAAAGCCGATTTACAGAAAAATTTCAAATATCAGTTTCTGGAAACCACAGCAGTCATTTCAGAGAGCTGCTGTCTCACAAACGATGATGCCGAGTTTTAGAGTTGTTTTTAAGGATGTGGTAGAGCTGAGACTGGATGCTGGGCAAGCATGTCTTCCAGATCACAGTTCACTACTGTGTAGTGATGAAATTGCTGGAGTAGAAAACATGCCCCTCCCCACCCCCAAATACCTGGAAACAACACTCTTTACCTCTTGGGGCACAAGCAACCTCAAAGCCTGCTCCTCAGGTGTTGGACTCAATGATGACCCCATCCTTTCTTTGTAGGACTGTGGCAGGATACACATAGTGGTGAGTGTGCACATGGGGCTCCAGCAGCTGTGCTATTTCCCTAGGTGTCGAGGGTCTGATGTGGGTATGGGGTGTGTGTGTGCATATAAAGAACACAGAAGGTCAAGGTGTGTTGGAACAGCCCAAACAAAGAGGCTGACCAAGTACCTGGCAGCATTCCAGGATGTGATCTCCAAAAGATGCTCTTGGGAACAGAGGGTGCTGCCATAGTCTAACTCTGCCACGGCCTGTGCCCATCTGTCCTCCAGTAAACACAGGCTCTAGCCCAATGATAGAGCAGAAAGCTGGGAATCTACACAGACAATCTGGTGGTTATGGGGTCCTGTCTGCTATTGTGAATAATACATAATAGTCTTTGAACTTGTAAAGAACACAGGAGAGCAACCTGTAGTTCAAATGCTGCTTCCTCCAGGAAGCCCTCAAAAGTCTCTACGAGGGACAGATGTGATACCTGGGCGTCCCTGGGCCTTTCTGGTTTCAACACTCATTGATCTCCCTCAGACTCTGTCTTGTGCTCATTCATTTATTCTTTCATTTAACCAAGTAGCCAGGAAGCAGAGCGGAGGGGCGGGGCATGAATATCTGTGCTGCAGGCTCTCTCCTCCCCACTTTTATCCCAGCATGTGGAATGGTGCTATGAGATTGGCCACAGTGGTGTACAAGTCAGACAAGCTGTTCCTGTAGACCATAAGTGGCTATGGCATACTGTGGCAGTCCTTCTTGAGAACTAGAGGCCAGCAGGGTGTCAGGACATGAGGCAGAGGGGAAGGACCTGAGGGGGAGATGGTGAGATGAGGTCAGGTGAAGTCAGGGAGGAATGGCCATTTCCAGTGTGGTTCAAGCGCTGTAATGGAAAGAGGGACGGACCTCAACAAAGGTTGACCTGAAGTGCAATCATTCCCTGTTGTCTCCTAGCACCTTGTTCATCCCTCCAGGAATCCTTGCCATCACTAAGGCCAGACCAGGTGTCCTGCCCAGTTTGAGAGTGAAGGCTCCTCAATGCTCAACAACTGATTGGAGTCACAACCAAGCCTTGAACGCAGCTCTGTGTATTGGCTCCCTATTTGTCACAGTGGCAAAAATGTCTGGTCCCACTATCTTAGGGGCTGTATTTTGGGCTTGGGGTTTTAGATGGTTCTGTCCATCACGATGGGAGGCTGTGAGGAAGTGGAACAGCTCACACTGTGGGGACTAAGGACAGAGAATCTGCACTTAGGGACTCTCATCTTTCCCCTTCTATCCCGTAT